>NC_142119.1:6148750-6324375 GCF_056152115.1 Neolamprologus brichardi | reverse complement strand
AAGAGAGACAGAAGTGGCAGAAGGATGCGGAGTGCCTCAAACTGGACCAAGTGGTGCTCATAGTTGATCCTCAGCTCCCAAGAGCTTTATGGCCTGTTGGTAAGGTAACGACTACTTACCCTGGAGCTGATGGACGCATCCGGACTGCTGCTGTTAAGGTCAAAGATCGAACGTATATTCGACCAGTAGCCCGCTTGGTCTCACTCCCTATGCTTGAAGATGATAAGGATCCACGTACCTGAGTGACCTTTCTACCTTGGATTCGACTGTCTGTGCAGACAGTCGGGGGCGGCTGTGTTAGAAAGCCCACTGTTTACACGTTATTTGCTTGGTTGAAGTGTTGTTGATAGATAGTGTTTGCGCTGTGGAATTTGATATGTCCTACGTCATTGAACTCACCATGTCTATGCTGACGCTCCTTGAATGCACCACTCTGTGCCGTGTGCTGCTAGTCTGCCTTTGTAGCTGCTGATAGCCAGCATTTTTTCCTTGTGTCTTCTCACCAGTATCTCGTGGGTTTTGGTTTATTGCTGTGTGTGAATCCCAGAAGACCACAGCTGAATAAATCTCCTAAACTTGGAAGCTGCCTCCGTGTTCTTTAACCAGAACACACCCACCATACCTTGCTGCTCTAAATCAAATCAGCTAAACTCCCGGAGACAACATTCTCTCCATTTTAAACATGCTCCAGCTAGGATATGAATAACAGAGCTTATTAAACCTGTATGTCAGCACTGCTTTGTGTCCTTAGTTCTCTGTGTGTGAAACCTTACCATTTCAGCATTAGGACCTCATGAATGGATGCACAGATGTTGTTGGTGCTTCCAGCAGTCGGCTCTACGGCTTTTCAGCAGCGTGAAATCCTAGCAGTCTCTGTTTCGCAGCTGTGCCTTTAGAGACTTCATAAAAAACCAAATAGTCTTACGGAAAGTATGAATCTACCTGCTACAGGGATGTTAAAAAAAAAATCCAACAGTGTAATGTACATCTCTTTACACACTACATAAAGATCTGATCTAGGATCAAAGTACAACAGCTTCTCACATATGCAGTTCCAGCTGGTTGAGTAGGTGTCTTCAGGTTTCATTCCCTTTTCCAGGGGATGGATGTATGAAGCTATGCTTATGCGCTTTACTACCCATTAACTGGTTTGTGCAGAATTCATGCATGCAAAAGGGCAGGTCGAGGTCAATAACATAAAGTGAAGATCAAAAAAAGAAATAGGTGGAGACGGATTCTTCCATGCTCCTTCACTTCGCCTCTTTGGGTCCTTTGCAGTGAACTTCACAGTCGATCATGAATCACTTTTCCTTCAGAGCCTATTTTTATGTTTGTGTTTCCAAAACTGAGACAACCAAAACCCACGTTCCTTCTTCCAGTGAAGCACTTCTTCTTTGATGTTGTCTTAATTGCCATGTCTGATAACTTGAGATGCAAGCGATGATTTTATATGCAAAAGGTGAAATAAGTGACTGCCTACATACATTTCTTGACTAAAGATTGGAGCAGAAATGAGACTCGTGCATGTGCACCAGATTTCATGATAAGTTCTATAAAAGTGATCTGTGTGTAGACACAATTTTAGATGTTAATCAGTACAGAATCATTTGTATTTGGAAGAGTTGGGTTTGGAGGTAGATTTTAAATGAAAGTCCAGACTCATAGCTCAGAGACTGACTCCTAGTTTCTGTAAAGTCAGCTTTCCAGCCCAGCAGGAAGCTGTCAAAGCTCTAGACTGGAGTGGTTACATGAATAGCTTTGGTGCCATAATTTATTCCTCCTAGAGGCCTTTCTGCCTACTAAAAGACATTAAACATTAGTCTGTGAAGTTCTACTCCTGATAGAAGAATTCATTCACACTTACTTGATGATGTAAAAGTGTTTTACAACTGCTATAAACTCCGAAGCAGACACAGAGATAAATTCCCATTTTTCTCTCGTCACTTTGTGGTGTTCTTAATGCACAGGAGCCTTTGCAGAACAGTGTGCGTGCAGGTCGGAGATGATGATGATGATGCAAAAGTGTGAAATGTAATCATAGGAGGTGAGAAAATACACTGAGGTACAGAAATGACTTCTATTAGTCTTTAACCCTCTCTTTGCTGTTTCTGTGCTTCAACACACAGAATCCAGCCTCAGAGAATCACAAGTTAATGTACTCCTATTGGCTTTCCCGAGCCTCGATGAATGTGAGGCTTGTGTCAGGGAAGGGCGTGTGGTGTAAAATCTGTGCCAAATCAAATACGTGGATCCAACTGCTGTGGCATCACGCTGGGAAATAAGAGAGGAGCTGCAAATACTGCAGCTTTTAAAGCACTCTTTGAAAATTGCTTTTCAAAAAGAAAAAGATGAAAAATTAAGAATATGATTGTTGCAACACCACCCACACACTGGTCAGCATCCACAGTATAGAGCAGCTCAGAATGACAGCATGAATACTGGATACAAACACACAAGTAACCTGTAAAACCATCAGTGTAGACACATGTTATTTTACATTTATAGTTTAATAAGTGACATTACATCACAGTAAGACTGTCTAAATTATTCACAACAAAGCAAACATTGTATAGATGACCTTCAAAGCATCTTCTGTAATGAGTGTAATAGTTTTAAGAACTCAAAACCATACATGGCAACTTAATTTGCACCATAACAATTAAGTTTTTGTTTGTTTGTCAAAAGTGCCAAAAGTAAAGTAAAAACGTCTTGTAGTAACGCTTGACAGGTCTGATATTTACAATTTTAAGTATATCAAGTAGCGAGTCAGGATCACTGATTTGATTATTAAACTTAACACATTGTTAAGGTAAATAGTTTTACTTAAAAAAACAAAATTGTTATTATAATATCAAGTACTGTTTATTAAAAAACACTTAAAAAGAGACAATATAACATGAAGTAGTACTTAATTTAAAAGGTTTTCCCTTATTTTAAGATAAACAGCATAAATTAGGACAATTTTACAATAAACCTAATCGATTTATCCTCAGTTTCTATTTTATTTTATTTTTGTGTTTATTTTGTTTTCCGGTGTTTGAAAGAGACACGACTGTGCGTCTGTAACAGTGACAAACATCTCTGCCTCTGAACACAAACACACAAAGTCTAATCATCATACGACAGGAAACAATGACAATAATAATTTGGTGATTTTAACTTAAATACTTGTATTCAACGAGTCGGCGTGACAACCACCACAAACCTGTTCTTCTTCACTTTGTAATTTTTAAATGAAACAAGTGCACACAAATATACTCCTCAGTATGCAGGAAAACTGATAAAAAAATTATTATTATTATTATTATTATTAGCGACGTAGTTAAATTAAGTAAGAGTCATTTCTGTGCTGGAGTCATTATAATTTTCCATTTTCTAATTAGATTTTATTTTAATTTATTTTGACTTTTTTCAGTTTACTGTGGTTTCAGTGAGTTTTCACAGTGGGTTTGCTCATTTCAGTTTAGATTTTAATGGTCCCAGTGTTAATGTTAGTCGTTTTTAAAAAAACAAAATTAATATTATATGGAGGAAAGATTTTAGAAAAATCAATACAAGAAAACCTTTGTGAAAGCAGTTGATTCCCAAAGCTCCAAAGATCCTCCTCTGGCATGTTGTGATTATAAATTTTAGCAGGCAAACAATAATATTTCCTGCATATTTTTAGTTTATATTCATTTGTTTTCCAATTTTGTAAAATGATTTCAGTTTGTTTTCATTTTTTTAAACGTCTAGTTTTTATTTTTGAGTCACCCGTAATGTTTTTGGTTTAGATTTCATTAGTGATAAAGGTTTTTCATACAGTATACTTACCATTATTGTTTTCCATTTTTCACTGAAAATCCTAAGAAGCACTCAGCTGCTCAACAATGACGTCTTGCTTCTTGCTTTAAAACAAATGACTCAGGATTGTTGATGTTTAGGCAGGATAAAACTTTATTGATCAATAAAACATTTCTCTTTGACAAAGAGATATTTCATTGTTTCTTTTACATAAATAAATAGTGATTACATCATCTGCAATACCACCAATGTCGATATTGTACAAACAATTATGTCACATCGTCTTGATTTATTGTAAATTTGGTTGTCTGTGTGTGTGTGCATGTGTGTGTGTGTGTGTGTGTGTGTGTGTATTTAATGCATTTGTAACCACTGAAAGTGTAAGGATTTTTTACAAGCCCATGCAAAGCCTATAGCAACAGAGGAGTGGTTAGTATTGCTATTACAATCTCATGAAACTCTGCAGAATTGATAGTTTGATGCCTTTTCTGGATCAATGGGAAGTTCATTCATCATTACAAGCACACCAAAGATACACACATTTCAACAGAGCTGACAAATGGTCTGAATGATTTGGCACAGTTCATTAAGCTACAGAAGTGGTCATATTTCTGACATGTTTCAATGAAATAATGAAATGGTTTTCGTCTATCATTCCATTCTTCAATTAATGAGAGGTTTGTGCAACATATCATAACAAGATATTCATGTTTCAGGGTTCCTGTTATTAAGAGAGATGGAGAAAAATGAAAACAAAACATTTTAGATGACTTAAACGCAACTGCAGTGATCATCAGTTACATTTGACATTTTTGGCATTCAGTTGTTGCACAATCCCCACGACTGGCAGCAGCGAGTGCAACACTTTCAGAGACTATCCGTTGCTAAGGAGGAATCGAGTAACCAGGGCCTAAGTTGTAGCACCTGGACTAAACATTAGGGGGGTTTGCACACAACAGATGTGGCATGAAAATAAAAGAAAGTGCAAAAAAGAGAGGTAGAAAGGATTTTGCTGCCAACTTCAAAACAGTGTCCACTTTATCCAACATAGCAGTTTACTTTAAATGAGCAACAGAGCTACTGTAAAGCATAATGAGTTTGTTCTGTGCCTTACACTGTGGCTTTAGCATGTAAACACTGAGCTTTGCTAGTAAAAGCCATTGTAAAGATTGTCTTCTATGCATTAAAGAGGGAGAGGGGCATTACAAATCAGTGTGCTGTTGGTGAGTAGAAATGGTGCGAGCTGAATCACACCTTCACTTTATATCTTAATCATATTCTTCACACAATGAAACTAAAGATAATACCAATAATTCTGCACCACGTCCAGCCAACTCAGAGATGATAATTACAGTGCAGAATGGATGTAGGCCTCTCCACAGCCAGTGTCCAAGGCTTTCAGCTGGGGATAAATTTACACTTGGATCCAGACGACTGAATATTAATTAAGACTGCTGTTGTGACAGTTCCAGCCACCAGAGGGCGCACAGACATCATGGCTCCACCAGCTGAATACTGAATATGAGTCTATATGTTGCTTTTAAATGCCCAGTTTTTACATGCTTGGTTATCTAATATCTGAGCCTGTAATACCTACAGTATTATAGTAAAATATTACCAATTTGTGCTAGCAGGTAATATGTGGACGTGATCACCTGTAACTTTTTTTCAGCATGTTAAAAAAATTGTTTTTATAAGTGAAGTTTGCCTTGGACAGCATTGCTGGAATCCACCTACATCCAGTCAGATATTTTCACCTACAGTGCAAAAAACTTACAGTAAGACTCATCATTTTATGTCAACGATAATCTACAGTAATATGTAAAACGACATTTACAGTATATGCACACTACGGAGTAAACATTTGTAATTATACGCAACATTGATCAGTCTGTACTTTAACTATATATTGTCTACTCTCACGTCAGCCGTACAGCACTGTGACGATGTGTGACCTTTTGATACTGATGCACCCAAACAGCGCGGCGAACATATTTACAGACCGCGTGCTTCGTATTTACATTCCATTCATTGCACGGAGTAATGACTGATAACGGAATGGAAACATGCAGGACAAAGAGGAAGCACAGACGAACACTGTCTCTGCCAATGACATTTTACAGGCTGTGTGATCTCTGACACTGTGCTTAGAGCCACCTCTGCTTTAATGGTTCCCACATCGCGCTTACAGACAAAATGAGGAGAATGAAGCGGCATTAATGAACCTAATAAATCCCAGACCAAATTAACAACATAAACAAATGGGTTTGGTGCCCATGTCGTCACTATTCATGAGTTTTAATTGTTAGTCTGAACACAAACATGTCTGCTTTTCCTAAAAGTGACTTCACTATAAGCTTTAAGCAAAGGGTTAATTAAGTAAAGCACAGCCTAAGGTTAGTCAGACCACAGCTGAGTGACAAATTCCACATCGAGCAGTCTGTGTAGCATTGTTTTAGGCTGCAAGCTGCTTTGGAACCCACCATCACTGCTCCTCCTCTTTGCCATACTTTCTAAATTAATGCTATCTTTGTTGTTCTGCGGCTCTAGTACAAATTGCTGCACACAGAAATAAAAAAAAAATTCAATCGACTAAAGTGATCCTTTCTGAAATATTGAGCAGAGTGTGCAGTGTAATATAATACATTGAGATTTGTGCTCTTATGTTTCATTTTATGACAAGTGCTTGTACTTGGTGACTCCAGTCCTCTCTGTTTCTCGTTAGCTTTAGGTGTAGCGTTCATAGGTGCTTTTGTGTTCAGAAGTAGCAGCATTTGCTGACTCAGCATGCTCTGCCTGAGTCTCTCTCCCTGCTTCCTGCTTCCTCTCTCGCTGTCTTCCCGATACAAACTAGGAGGTAGAAAGGCTGCACTGACATGAGGAGGATGATGACAAGTTTTCATTTCATCTCTGTCCTATGTGCTTTACGATAACCAGAAAACTACAAAATAAATAACGAAATAAGTTAGCCGGCAGCCTCCGTTTATTACAGGGTCACAAATAAAACACGTTCCTGAAGCAAGTTTTGGGATAACATGCATTATTTTCACTTAAGCAAAACCTACAATCTTTCCTATTGGTTTGAAAAAAAAATTCAGCTATGGCTTCAATGATGTTCTCTTAGCAGCAAGTGATGTATGTTCAACTTGAACAAATCCAAAGCAGTTCTTGAATATTTCTTCTGTTTTGTGTCATCGTTTTTCTTTTTATTGGTGCTTTATTGTACAGGAGGAGACGAGGAGATAAAATAATCAGAAATACTTCCTTTATAGGAGGATACTCTTCCATCACGTCCTTCTCAGAATCTCTCAGGTCTGTGTGTGTGTGTGTGTGTCTGGCACATGTATTAATCTTTAAATGTATGTACAGTATGTACAGATTGTGTGTGTGTGTGTATGTATACATGTCTATGGGAGTGTGTACAGTCCCTGTCAGTGTGTAATGAAATGTCGATGAACAGGTGTATGAAATACAGAGAGAGGCGGGACAGGAGGCACCCAGGTGTGCAGGTGCGTGAGTATGTTAGAACCTGCTCGTCTGGTCGGCACACAGGTCTCTCATTCAAAGCGCTCGTAGTTCCTTGTCTGTCTCACACGGGGAACCATGTCCTTCAGGAGCCTGTGGGCAAAGAAACAAATTCTAATTGTAAGATACGTGAGCAAAAATGGCCGTTCATGCAGGTGCAGGTACAGAGCTGCTGAGCTGTATCGGTGGCATTAGCACCGTGTAAATAATGCCTGAATAACTACAAAAGATTAAATATTTCAGATTAGACACTGCTGCTGCTTCATGTCTTACTTGACCCCATATGCCAAAATAATAAGTCCCATTAGAACTCCAATGGTGGCATCCAGAAACCAGACGTCAGTATGGTGCTTGAAAACTTCGGCGCTGATTAGAATGGAAAATCCCATGATTGCTCCAACCAGAGAATTAAACCCTGAAAAACAAACAAATTTAGGTGAGGACAAATAAAAACAACATTTCTGTCAACAATGACAGTCTTTTCCTGACCTTAATGTAGTGGTTTTAATTGGACAGATATGGTGAAATGAAGGACCAACATGTTATGTGTGGTGGTGGTAGCTCACTCCGGGCCTCAAGGGCTGGTGTCCTGCAGGTTTTAGATGTGTCCTTGATCCAATGCAGCTGATTTAAATGGCTAAATGACTTCCTCAACATGTCTTGGAGTTCTCCAGAAGCCTGGTAATGAACTAATCATTTGATTCAGGTCTGCTGACCCAGGGTGAGATCTAAAACCTGCAGGACTCTGGCCCTCGAACCCTGGAGTTCCCCACCCCTGATTTAGAGGACCTGGTGAGAAGCAGCATTCCCTCAGAGAAAGAATTAACAGGTGGGATAAAATATGAACATGTATTATCTCCATTTCACTTTGAAACACAAACTAAATGTAAACTTGTATGTAGCTTTAAGTTGTATCAATATCCATTTTAAAGGATAAATCTGAAGCTACAGCTGAGCTTATGTATATACTTCTGGCAGGTGTCGGATCAACATTTTGCAGCTGTTTTGAAGTCCTACACAAATGGCTCCACACGACATATACTGTGTTTGAATGACCCTTTATAGTGGCTGATGTTGTTCTTTATAATTACATGTGTGAAAGCTAGCACGGTGGGTTATTGTCTTGCCTGCAGTAAGTGTATAGTCTTGTGGGAAATAAGAGGCTCAGAGAACAGCAACCTCAGGTTTATTGGATTGATGCCCTGTGTGTTTTGAGACCTGGGGATAGCAGTGTGCAGTGTGTGTTTGCCAGAGACGCTGTGTTTGTGTGTGTGTGTGTGTGTGTGCTGTGCTTTTGTTCAGCTGAGCACGTGCCTACGAGCAGCGGGTCATCACAAACGACATTTCTTTCAGTTCATTTGTGCTAGAAAGTCACACAATAAACACAAGCAGGCATGTTCTGGTTTGCAATGTTCGTTTCAGCTGCGTGTGTTTTATTTCCTTTGGTTTAATGTGTTGGCACAAATATTCTGCTTCTAAAGGCTTTGATGGTGCAGATGTTTTAAAATGCCACAGTCGTTTTGTGGGTTTGAATTATTATGAATGAATCTAAGAATAATAACTATGTTCTGACTTTTCATTTTAGTGACGATTTTTAGTTTTTCCTCATTCTGAGTGAGTACATAGTGAGTTCTCTGTTTTTGTTGTCTCCATCTCATTGATGTACCTGGTTATGTCCATGCTTAGGTTAATCTCCAGTGTCAGTTCTCTTTTTTGAGGGGTATAGAGAGAGAGAGATTAAGGGGTTAGCGAGCTTTGTCAGACTTTTCTGTGTCACAAAAGTGAGTAAATCACGTGGTAACTTCTGAACACATAACCTGATTCAGGTCATGGGTTTTGGGTTAAAATCTGCAGGAAGTGCCAAGTTTTCACTATTTTTTTATTTACATGTTTCCAAGCGTTGGGTTTTGTTTCCTTCCTGTTTGAGTGTGTGTGCACCTGTGTCTCATTCAGCCCTGTCCTCCTGTAATCTGTTATTCTTCTGTGCAGCTTATCCTCAGTCTGTCTGTGAATTGCTGTTTTTGATACACTTTGTTAGTTTTGGACTTTTTTTGTTTCAGGTGTGTCTTTAAGTAATTAGATTCTGAATCCTGCGTCCTACATTTGGGTGCTGGTTCCTGCACTTCACCACCACAACATGACAGAAGCTCAAAGAGCAGATAAAATATGATGCAAACACTTAATCCAAGAATATTAGCTTCCTCTGGCTCACCTAAAACCCTGGAAGCTTCTGACAAGTTAATGCATCAGTGATACTAATCCACTCATAATTAATGTCATTCTGAAAGTGGCCACGATGCTTCATGAAAACTGTTGTGTATTT
Source organism: Neolamprologus brichardi (assembly GCF_056152115.1). Classification (NCBI taxonomy): domain Eukaryota; kingdom Metazoa; phylum Chordata; class Actinopteri; order Cichliformes; family Cichlidae; genus Neolamprologus; species Neolamprologus brichardi. The sequence continues at coordinate 6,314,744 of NC_142119.1, read as the reverse complement.
TGTCTTTTGTATTTTTCATTCTTGTGTTATCTGTGATATCATTAGAACTTTGATACTTTTGCTGTTGTTAGAAGAATTTCACTTGGTAGGTAAAAATTTAATCATACCAGATGGAAAATGTTTGGTTTGAACAACTTAATTACGATTTTATTAATTCATATGAATATACCAAAGTCTCCCTCTTTAGGGACAGTGTCTTTCTTCTTGATAATTCAAACAACTGAAAGTTGCTTATGCAGCTGTTGTGGCTGAATCGTGCCCATGAGGGCGGAGTTACAGGCCTATCGTTGTTAAGCAACACATAACCAGTAACACAGAAAAGAAAGTAATGATAACAATAATAATTAAGCAGCATGTACAAAAAAAAAACTTTAAGTCATCTATCTAGTTATCTGGTCCCTTGTGCTCTTCTGTTGTGTTCTTCATTTATTTATAGTCATCAGTGTCCGTGCGTGTGCGTGTACGTGTGTGTGTTTGTGTGTGTGTGTGTGTCCTACCATCAGTGATAAGTGCCCGACTAGTCAGCACTCTTCCCAGCATGAACTTGGCCACAGCCAGCACAGCACATGTGAGCCCACTCACTATGGACACACTAAAGAGGAAGTCGTCCTGGGGTGAGACACGGGAGACAAAATATAAGAGAATATGGCAATATTTGTAAAAGTATGCAGAGAGTGAAATTAAAGGTTTCATCCTAAAGAACAAACAAAAGTTCATCAAAAACACAGAGGGAGCTACTGTATAGCTGCAGAGCAGGAACCAACAGATTGTGTGACCCATAAAGCTTCTGTCAGCTCAAGCATTATTAATATATACAGGCTCGCCTTGGTGCATCAGCCCAAGGTCATACAGATGAAGTGATGTGAGCTTTGGGTGTTTTCAGGTTGTGTCTCAAACAGACTCAGCAAAAGAAAAAAAGGAAAACGCTTGACTCGAGAGCATCCACCTTTCAGATTTAATTGACCTGCAGCAGGGACTGAGAGCCGGAGATGAGAGGAAGAGAAGAGCCTAAAGGACACGTTTGAGGGGGAAACAGCCACATTGTTTTTGTTTTGACTTTAAACCTGGTGGAGAACAGCAAAGTCACAGCTATATCAAACATATCTTGATATTATAAAGCGGCATAAACCACCTGCTAATAAAACCCCCAACTCTATTAGATAAACATGCACACAAATCAGAGTAACTGCACTTCAACATTTAGAAAAACTAAAATTTTGGAAACAGCTGATTCCATCCCCCTATTTTCAGATGTTAATCTCACCTGTTGGAATCTTTTGAGTAGATTTACAAAGTTAAATTAAAGGCATTAGGCCTAAAATGCTGTTTATTTATCAGACTCTTTGGTCCACACATACAGGTGACTTTGTTTATTTGGCCTGATAATATTCTGTTTTGGGACGATGTGGGCGAGTGAAAAACAGACGTGGATCTAACAAATGTTTTTATTGCAATTAATAATAAACTATAATTAACAATCAATAGTTGGGTCTATGTAATGTAAGGGAGCAGTGATCAATGTCTTTGCTAGTTAGGTCTCTAAAACTAATTTGTTTTTTGTGTTGTATATATTTAGCTGCATTTGCTGACTGATACTTTCAGTCTTAGTGACTTATTGGTATCAGTTTGTTTTATTACAATACTAAACAGATGCTAGTAGATGATTAGTTTGACCCCATGTAATCCCAGCAGACCCTCATCCAGTTTCAGAATTGTTGGGAAAAGCCACTCACTTGTTCCCTTAGAAGATGCTTATTAGTTAGTGTGCAGAGAATCATTTTTACAAGGGCAGCATCGTACAACAGCAACCTTTGCAAAGAACAAGAAGTATTGCATTGTAAGCAGATCTGTCCTCATTTCATCCACTGTACAGTTTTTGTAAAGTACACCCTCTTTATGTATTGCTTTATATATAATTTATGTATCAGGATATGATAATAAAAAAAAATAGCAGCTATTAAAATGAGGAAAATAAAAGCTCAGATGAACAGCAAAACAAGCAAAACACATCACACAGTGATTAAGCGAAATAGAGGAACAGTGTTTGAAAACTAAATACACTGTTTGCATAGAAACCAAGAGAAGTAGCAGAAGTTTGTATGAGTTTGTAGGTGTGGACCATTCAGCTGTGTGTTAACACAGTGCCAAGGAGGGGAGACATCAGTAATACAGACACTGAACACAGTCTTCTCAGGTGAGGATTAACCCAAGAGTCAGATTGTGCAATGCTCAGAGAAACTGCAAAAACCCCCAAGAGCTACATCTCAAACTCCACCGGCTACTGTAGCATGTTCAGGGTTAAAGTTTATAAATTAGAAAAAGACTGAACAAGCATGGCTTCAAAGGGTTACCAGGAGAAACCCTCTTCTCTGTGAAAAAAAAAACAAAACATGGCAGCACAGCTTAAGTTTGCAAAGCTGCAAAGGACTTGAGCGCCTTTGTGTGGAGCCACTGAGGTGACCAAGTGTTCTAGAGTCAAATGTGAGGCCATCTGTCTGACATGCTGGTGCAGATGGGGTCATGCAACAGGACAGTGATTCTAAGCACAGCAGCAAATCTACAACAAAATGTCAGAAAAAAAAAAAAGATTTAAGAATTAAGATGTTGCAATAGCTCAGAGTCCAGATCTCCACCTGATTAAGATACTGTGGCAGGACCTTAAAGAAGAAAAATGACAAATGTCAGTGAACTGAGGTAGTAAAGAAGAGTGGGCTAGCATTCCTCTACAACCGTGTGAGAGACTGACAAAGTGAGAAAATAATTTCTTCCAGTTATTGCTGGTAAAGGTGGTTCTACAAGCTCTCGAATCATGGGGTGTACTTCGTTTTTCACACTGCTTTTTATATTTTGGCTCAGTGTTTAAATAAATAACTAACGACCAATATGTCACATGTTCGTTTTTCTCATTTACATAACTTTACATACTTTATGTCCTGATATGTTACATTTTTAGCCATCTGTGCCTTTCTTACTCCTACATATTTGACATAGATGGAGTCACTTTTGTCCTTTTTCAGAAATCTGACCACACTGAAGTATTTTTGCATTTCATGAAGTAAATTTCACTTATAAAGCTCTGTGTAAAGTGGATAAAAAGCAGCCTGTCTGTGACTGCATGGCGTGTACCGTATGTATGTGTTGCATGGCTACATGCTGCTCTCTCTCCCAAGCACAGAGCTGGTGGGGGCCAATCTCATCTCTCTGTGTTTAATCAGGCACTAGACACCGACAGCCTGCCATGAGAGCGAAACCAAGGACGTGACGTGAATCAAGATTCCCTTTCTGCAACCTGCATTTACACAATATGAATTTACAGACCAGTACTTGTTCTTACTTACTACTGTTATTTTAGGGGTGTTAACAGTGTGAGTGTGTGTGTGGATACAGAAAAAGGATGCTATGCATGTCAAAAACAAGATCCTGAAAATGACAAAGCAGTGAAGACAGACGCGAGAATGGAATCAGTCAGAGAAAGGATTTGGATCTGTGTGATGGGGCCAATAAAAAGGAGAGAACTGGATAAATAAGAAACAGATGAGATCCTTCCATCCTTCAAACTCCTGTATTTAACCAAGGAAAGAAGCCAATGACAGTGTTTACATAAAAATACAGAGCCAGATGGCTGACATCACTCTTAAACAAACTGATAATTAACCAGATGTGAGTTATTCACTGAGAACCGTTCATTGCTTTTTATCCTCTTACAATGTCAAATACACCAAGAGGCCAAATATTAATAGAGTACATGCATGTTTATCATAAATATAGAGCCTGAAATGGAACAAAGATTGATGCTGAAAACACGAGACACGTCAAAGAAATGTCCCAGAGACAGGCAGCGGTAATCGGCTCGTGCTGCTGTCAGGAAGGTCCTCTGAGACCAAACAGACAGAGTTTCTATTAACATAATGGCACTGAAGCATCACACACAGGCTGCAGAATAGATGCAGCCGTCTCTTGGCTGTACCCACTTCAATCTGTGCTAAAAGGGACTTCAGTGACTCAATTTTTGTTTTACTTTTTATTTATGTTTTTGTTTTTTCGCTTTATCCCAGTTCAAACAACTGATTCTCATGTTGTTTAATTCATTGTTCAGACTCTATTGATATGCACAGCAGTTACAGTTTTGCTCTATGTGTCAGTTTTCTAATTGGTCCACTGCTGCTGGCTTTTAATGTCCTGCTTATTTATGCCACTAATGAAGCAGTTGGTGCAAAGAGAAGATTCTCTGCCTGGAATTGAACAAATTAAGACCAAAATGTGTCTGGGTCTAAAGGATCTTAACGAGATGAAACTTTGAGGTGAATACACGTAATAACTATTAAGAGATCACATGAAAAAGCAGAGTAAATGCCAAGAGCAGTGACTCTTCTGGAACATTTGAACAGTTACATGCATGCACTTGACAGATTATGAAATGAACAAAGCCCAAAGAATAGTCCTGTGATAAATTCTTGTTTTGTAGCATTTGCAACGTTTTGGTGTTGGGAAGTTGTTTTAGAGAAATGTTAAAATACACCAGCTTAGAAAACAAAGATTTTGGTACTGGCAGAACTTTGTTGCAGATACTTTTCTCATCTGTTATTATCCAAAAGGAAGACTTTTAGATTGTGCTGCATTTATGTTATTTAATTTTAATAAATCAATGTTTCTGAGACAAAAAGGGTGTTTGTACACTAGAAATAGGTGTATACCCCGAAATCAAAAAGTGCCTCACTCCATTTCTTGCACCCTGGTGATTCCAGAGCGTCTTTGTGAGCTGGATAGATACGTGGACATGCTGGTAACCTTTATGGACATCTGAGTTGATGTTGGACGAATGTCATTAGCAATCACTGTATTGTTTTTCATGTCATTCATGCATTGATTAAACTGCAGTTTGCATGTAAGTGGTTTAATAACTTAGTTGAGATGCTTTACAGCACAGGCACAACTCTACTGCAGTCTTTGCATATGATATTTTTCCTGCCCTATATCCAAAACATTTCCAAACATCATGGGATGTTTGGAAATATCTTCTGCTGTGCAAGACATTTAAATTTTGTTGTATCTATTTTTAATGCAGAGCTACTCATCCAGGAAACCTGAACCTGCACACTGTGAGGAAAAGCTGTTTCCTTGATTTGCTTTTGCTTTGTCTGGTTTTTTTTTTATTGTGTCCTAGTCTTATGCACATAATTTACTTTTAATTTTAAATCAACACAAGCATTGAAATGAAGTGGTACAAGACTAGTTGCATTGCCTGTTTGTTCTTTCTCAGAGACATCGTTGAACTAACTAAACTGGGGTACAATGGGAGAATTTGTTTTTGGTCTCCCTCTTCTCTGGTTAGTGAAATGGACACATGGTTAGGGTTAAATCATTTACACACAAAGAGGGTCTCAAAGCTGAGAGTGAGAAACATTCTCAGTCTGATGGTGAGAGAGCTGGGCTGTACCCCAGCAACAGAAAGAAGAGACTATTTTGGGACCTTATTCATACTCCTACACCCCCAGAGAGCGGTGGTGGGGGAAGTGGAGCTGGCATTAAAGAAAAAGAGTGTCTGTGTGTGTGTGTCTGCGCATGTCTGTGTCAAAAACAAAAAGCAAACAAACGTCAGGTGGAGGGAGACATAAGCTCTGACGTCAGAAGAACAGCAGCAGAGGGCTATAAAAAGAAACCTTACTCACAGTGATGTGTGTGTGTGCTGCTCTGTTTGTGTGTATGGCACTAGAAAATAAATCATTATCTATCATTACAAATATACACAGATCACGCAAAAAATATCCTGTTTATGTCTATATCTATAGACATGTCTATCTCCAGAACTGCAGCTCTGTGAGGTGTTCACGGTCTGCAACAGTCCGTTTCTATTAGCAACAGGGTCACGGGTTGCCAACGGTCACTGAGCTACAGCTGCAATAAAAGTTCATGCTGGTTCTCATAGAAAGCCAGAATACACAAAGCTTCAGAGTTTGTTGTGTATGGAGCTGCAGACCAGTCAGGGTGCCCATGCTGACCCCCGTCCACCAACGAAAGCACCAACAATGGACACGTGAGCGTCAGAACTGGACCACAGAGCAATGGAAGAAGGTACAGTGGGGCAAAAAAGTATTTAGTCAGCCACCGATTGTGCAAGTTCCCCCACTTAAAATGATGACAGAGGTCAGTAATTTGCACCAGAGGTACACTTCAACTGGGAGAGACAGAATGTGAAAAAAAAATCCATGAATTCACATGGTAGGATTTGTAAAGAATTTATTCGTAAATCAGGGTGGAAAATAAGTATTTGGTCACCTCAAACAAGGAAAATCCCTGGCTCTCACAGACCTGTAACGTCTTCTGTAAGAAGCTTTTCTGTCCCCCACTCGTTACCTGTATGAATGGCACCTGTTTGACCTCATCATCTGTATAAAAGACACCTGTCCACAGCCTCAACCAGTCAGACTCCAAACTCCGCCATGGCCAAGACCAAAGAGCTTTCGAAGGACACCAGGAAAAGAATTGTAGACCTGCACCAGACTGGGAAGAGTGAATCTACAATAGGCAAGCAGCTTGGTGTGAAAAAATCAACTGTGGGAGCAATCATCAGAAAATGGAAGACATACAAGACCACTGATAATCTCCCTCGATCTGGGGCTCCACGCAAGATCTCATCCCGTGGGGTCAAAATGATCATGAGAACGGTGAGCAAAGATCCCAGAACCACACGGGGGGACCTGGTGAATGACCTGCAGAGAGCTGGGACCAAAGTAACAAAGGTCACCATCAGTAACACACTACAACGGCAGGGAATCAAATCCCGCAGTGCCAGACGTGTTCCGCTGCTGAAGCCAGTGCATGTCCAGGCCCGTCTGAAGTTTGCCAGAGAGCACATGGATGATACAGCAGAGGATTGGGAGAATGTCATGTGGTCAGATGGAACCAAAGTAGAACTTTTTGGTATAAACTCAACTCGTCGTGTTTGGAGGAAGAAGAATACTGAGTTGCATCCCAAGAACACCATACCTACTGTGAAGCATGGGGGTGGAAACATCATGCTATGGGGCTGTTTTTCTGCCAAGGGGACAGGACGACTGATCCGTGTTAAGGACAGAATGAATGGGGCCAAGTATCGTGAGATTTTGAGCCAAAACCTCCTTCCATCAGTGAGAACTTTGAAGATGAAACGAGGCTGGGTCTTCCAACATGACAATGATCCAAAACACACCGCCCGGGCAACAAAGGAGTGGCTCCGTAAGAAGCATTTGAAAGTCCTGGAGTGGCCTAGCCAGTCTCCAGACCTCAACCCCATAGAAAATCTGTGGCGGGAGTTGAAAGTCCGTGTTGCTCGGCGACAGCCCCAAAACATCACTGCTCTTGAGAAGATCTGCATGGAGGAATGGGCCAAAATACCAGCTACTGTGTGTGCAAACCTGGTAAAGACCTATAGTAAACGTTTGACCTCTGTTATTGCCAACAAAGGTTATGTTACAAAGTATTGAGTTGTATTTTTGTTATTGACCAAATACTTATTTTCCACCCTGATTTACGAATAAATTCTTTACAAATCCTACCATGTGAATTCATGGATTTTTTTTTCACATTCTGTCTCTCACAGTTGAAGTGTACCTCTGGTGCAAATTACTGACCTCTGTCATCATTTTAAGTGGGGGAACTTGCACAATCGGTGGCTGACTAAATACTTTTTTGCCCCACTGTACGTCAGTCTGACGAATGATGATTTCTTTACCGGGTGACTGTGCGTGCCTGGGGAACGCCTGGGAACAGGACACACCATGGTGTACCTCATTGCAAATCATAAACATCCTTTCATGGAAACAATACTCCCTGATGGTTGTGGTCTCTATCAACAGGATAATGTGCCACCAATCAGAAATGGTTCAGGAATGATTTGAGGAACACAACAACCAGTTTGAGTTGTTGACTTGGCCTCCAAATCCCCCAGATCTCAATCAAATTGGGTATCTCTGGGATGTGATGAATAAAGTAGTCCAATCCATGGAGGCCTCACCTCACAGCTAACAGGACTGTTGCTAACATCTTGGTGCAGATACCACAGCACAACACAATATTAGGCAGGTGCTCATAATATCATGCCTGATTGGTGCATGCATGTGAATGTGTGAGTACAGTATGTGTTGTGATCCACACACTCTAGTCACATGCGTTTGTACTTAAAAAAATGTATTATCAGTGCACAAAGACACAAAGGCCAAACATTAAAACATTATTCATCTCATAATAGCAGAAAAGATCACCATTAGAAAAGAGCCACAGCCAGTTCTGAAGTAAACAGTTTTTTCCTTATTGAACTCAGTTTACTTGTCATGACATGTACTGAAAACAGATTAGATACACTATATTAGAGCACGATGTCTTCTGTGGCATCCCAAATTGGAAAAAGTAATTTTCACAATGCCATCAGAGCGGGCTGTTTCCCAGAGAAATGTTCTTCTATTTGTTGAGCTGGTCTTACTTCACTGTGATTGGCTGAGCTATTTCAGAGTTCAGTTATTAGACCACATAAATGTGACTAGTGGAGAGTGTCTATTTATCTTTCAATATATTTTCAGTTTTACTCTGAATCTGTTTGCAGTTTCTGCCAAATAAATGCCAAATCACACGCCCACGCATCCTTTGAATCCATTGCTTTAAATTGTTCTCTATGCAAGAATTAAGACAGGCTTTTTAAACCCACTCACTATGCAATGAAAATGTATCAGTCAATATTGGAAAGTTATGCAGAGTTATGAAATCAGTGTTCAGAATATATATTTGAGGGTTTGTCAGACCTGACAACAGTAATAGTAATATCTGGTTGCATTATGTAAAATACTTCAGGTTAGGGAGAGCAAAAATCACAATTAAGTCAAAGCTGTAACTTTCCTTTATCTAAATTACACAAAGAAAGTGCCGGTGCAGTGTGAGCCAGCGTCTGTGTCCATATAGTGTATGTGCATGCAGCCTCACCACTTTGGGGGGCATCCTGGTAGCCAGATCGTGGATGGCCTTTCCAAGAATACAAATAGAGGAGAGAACGAACACAACCCCAAGGACGACACATGCTCTGCAGACAAACAGGCAAAAGAAGAAGGTATGACGATCACTGATGTTGCAATAACCCAAAGGAGCTTAAAGGGGAGCAGCAATGCTTTCCTAAGGTCCTATTACTTTTACATCCATCATGATTGCTGCTTTTGCATTTCAGTATAAAAACATCTTTCACATAATAGTTTCAGTGTTTGACAGAAATTTGACAACATCTTTCAATTCTTTTATTTTTAGTGATATTTGTTAAAAACATGGCGAATAATCAAAAGGTTCCAGCTACTGGAACCTGCACGGGTAAAGTGTGAATGCATGAAAAATGTCAACGAGCAAACAAATAATGGATGTGCAGAGATGTTGCATACACACTTTAACATGTCTTGATCACACAGGGCTAATTAGGGGAAGTAAACAGCTGGGAAAAACACAGGTACATACAATTAAGGTAATGAGATAGAGGAAGTAAAGGAGCAACTATTACAGAAATACAGCCGGAAATAAAAATAAATCCCAAATCGAACTTAACATATGGGAACTGACACAGGAAGTGGAAAGAAAACGTGGAGGGAAATAAATATATAATAATACAAACAAGCAGAAGGACTCAAAATATATAAGAATATGCACTAGGATGAAAATTGAACCAATAAACAAACTAAAAAAAACAAAAACAAATAAAGAATACTAAATAAACAAAAACCCAGCACCCAAGGGCCAAGACTGGGAACCATGAGGACATTATTTTGGTCACTACCCAGAGCTCATGGCCAGACGGCTTTGCTTTTACACTCATCTCTCCTCACCCCATCAGATCAACATAGTATCCTCATTATTGAAAACACTGCACCGGTCCACCACTTGTTCCACTCTCACTTCTTTCATGAACAAGACCCTGAGCAGTAGCGTTTTTTGATGCAGGCGACACGGGCGGTTGCCCGGGGCGGCATCGTGGTGGGGGGCGGCATCACGGGCATCGGCAAAAAAAAAAAAAAATGCTCATACTCATGCTGCCCCAACATCAGCCAGCGCATATTGGGGATGGTAGAGGCACCGATCGGTTTTCTATCGCCCATTTGCTGGGAGTAAGGGCGCCCTCCGTTTGCGAGGTGCGCCTGCTGCTTGCGGCACAGGGAGGAGAGGGCGGGGCGACGGGGATTCTCTGGCTGGCTGGAGCAGCATCTAATAACCAACTCGCAAAATAAAACAAAATAAAAACAAGCCAACAAACACGAAAACACCAGACATCAAGATGCAGACTTATAATTTGCACCGATGTTTTTTCGAAATCCTATACGCGAAAAGTGAGCGCGAGAGCCCTCGGTGCGCCTGCTCGCTGCTGAAGTCAAAGTAAACTTCATTGTCATCTCCACTACATACAGTCCAGAATACAGAGAGACGAGACGACGAGGCTCCAGTTACAGCAGTGCAAGTAAACAAACAATAAATATAAGAAGAGTAAGAAAATAAATATACACTTTAGGACTCGGGGTAAAGGGATCAATAACAATTTAAAATGTATAATTTACAGTTTGATGATTTAAAGTCTCATACACAACCCGTCTGAAGGGGGCCTGCTGCTTCCAAACTAAACAAACTAAACTCCAAACAATACATTATGTTACAGATTTTACACATTTAAGAAATAGCACTAATCAGATCAGTCAATTATAAATATCAAGGATTAACAGAGGGGATTTTAAATAAATATCAAGAAAATTGACAAGAATATTACACAGTAGAAAAGAGCATGTGTAAAAAAGGGTGTAACTATTGCAGGGGTGCCAGAGGGAGTGCCCAGGGCGCCAAACAGGCTAGGACCACCACTGACCCTGAGAAACCCAGGGCAGCAAGTTGTCCCTATGTTGAATCATATTGGGAGGTGCCTGATGAAGAACCTCAAAAATCTGAGAGGTGATCCTGAGGCCACTAAACCTGTCTAGAAGCTAGTCCATAAAGGTGGGAATAGACTGATGACCTCAGTGGTACTATCAGCAGTAGTAAGCCGATCCTTGCATCTTTTACATGAACCAATCTCCAGGAAGTAAAACATCTTGCCTCATTTGCAATGATATGCTCACGCTTTTTTCTACTTTTCCAACAGTACACTTTCATTTTCTACAGAAAGAACATTAATATAATATAAATTGGGTGTTTTGTGGTTTGTGTGTGTCTCTGCATCCAGCTGACAGCACTAACAGAGAAAAAGATCGCGTGTGTGCATGTGAGAGACTCTGTGTGAGTTAATGGACAGTGGAGGGGCAGCTCGGTCTTTCATTATCTGTAACACCTCTGAGCTACACAGAGGTGTTCTTGCAAGACAAACAGGGCTCCATACAGCCTGACAGTTAATTGATTCATTCAGCTAAGCCACAGCAGCCCTAAAACCTGGTGGATTAACGCACGTGTAGCAGTGACACATTTACAGTAACGACACACAGTTAATGGCTCATCATTAAGGACACACTTCTCTCCAACCTGCAATTTAAGAAGTACATTTTCTGAAATTGTTTAATCTATCTGGGTATACTGAACATGAGCAAGAGCCTAACGGGAAAATTATTTAGACCTTCAAAGGGAAGATTAAATTGAAGCTATCATGGCAATATTCTCTCAACTGGAACTAGGGGATTTTAAAAATGTCAAGTATAAAAAAAACATTTAAAAATCCACATAAAATCCAAATCAGAAACAGACTGCAACAATTTGCAAATCTCAGAAACCCAAATCGTATTCACAATAAAACATAGAAAACATATCAAATAAGACACTGAGAAAATGGTCCACTTTTAGGAAAAAAACAAGGTCATTTTGAACTTGATGGAGCAACAAGTGTCCCTTCTTCTTTGAAGAACAGTATAAACGTCTGCGAACTGAGATTCGCTCAGCCGTCCTGAGTCTTCTTCGTCATATTTTTCTGTGTCATGATGTTCCAGATGTTCTCAGCTGATCCAGGTCCAGACTGCAGGCAGGCCGGTTCAGGACCCGGACACCCGAACAGTTTAGTATTGTCTTGCTGAAATATGGTCTCATCTGGAAAAATGTCATCTTCATGGGAGGACATGTTCCTCTAAAACAGGGCTGGGGGAACTCCAGGGCTCAAGGGCTGGTGTCCTGCAGATGTGCAAAACGCACATCTGCCTTTCCAGATGTGCATGCATGTTTTCCAAAAATAATTTCCACTTTGGATTTTGTTTGGACCTCTGAACACTTGTCCATTTTGACTGAACTTTGGTCCAGAGCAGACAGCTGCCTTTCCAAATCCTCTTTATGTGTGGCTCCTTCTCTCCATGATGGAGCTTTAACCTGCATTTGTGAATTGCACAGTGTGCTCCTGAGTCCACGCGGTTTCCATTGAAGAACAACGCCTGATGTTATTGCAGTGCTGCCCAAGGGCCCAAAGATCAGAGGAAATATTGATTTTCAGCCTTGTCCCATTCACACAGATATTTATTCTGATATTCTGAATCTTGTGATGATTATGTACTGCAGATGATATTTATAGTCTTCATAATTTTCTGTTGAGGAACATTATTGTTCCACTATTTGTACATGTAGTTTATTTGCAGTTTAATGAACCTCTGCCCATCTTTACCTCTCATAACCTCTGCCTCTCTAAGACGTTCTTTTTATATCATGTTACTGACCGGATGCCAATTAACCTCATTAGTTCGTCCATCTGTTTCTTTATAGCACAACTTACTTTTCCTGCCTTTTGTTCCCCAATGCTAACTTTGAGTTGCTGGCATCAAATTCAAAATGAGCTAATAAACATATTTTTTATGAAATAGTAAAATTTCTCACTTTAAACATTTAATATGTTTTCTATGTTTTATTGTAAATAGAATATGAAATCACTGCACTCTATTTTTATTTATATATTACATAGGATCCCATCATTTTTTTAAATTTAATTTACAACAGAAAGATAAAATCATATGCATGAAATGACTGGATTGCAGGGGAATGGGTGAAGTAAATAAAACATACAACACCTGTGGTTTGAGAGTTGTTTATGATTCCACCCTTGTATCATTGATCAAAAGATAAAGTTTTGTACTCACATATACTCTCTGTGTGCAGAGTGCACAGCTGCTGCATTGCTGTAGCGCCACAGGACGATGGCTGATGACATGACGTCCAGCGTGGCATCAAACTACAGAAACGAGAAGCAAGTAATTAATGAGAGAGAAGGGAGGAAGGTCAAAATTATCCATTGGACCTATACCACGACTCTTTAAATGATCAGATGTCCAGTAAGACGTGTAGACAGCTTTAAATAACTTATTTGTGCTGAAAATAAAACCACTTCATTCTGAAATCCCGTGGAGGAGAATAACGCATTTATTTCAGCACAACAGAATTTCAGCGGGCACATGAACTGACTCAGGTTATGTATGAATAGGGATGAGTGGATGTAAGGATTTAAGGGTCTCATTAAGGCTTATAGTGTAAAAACTGCAGGAACCACTTTCAAGTCTGTTGCCCCACAAAGATGTAGTGTTGATGTTTGGCAGGAAAACCAAAGCCATAAACATCATTAACGCGACAACAGCAGCTTCATGTTGGATTCAGGACTTCTCAGAGAAAAACTTCTCTCCCTGAAGCCGGATCACAAAATAAAATCGTTATTAGTTAATTTTCAAATTGTAAAATGTAAAAAGTAAGAAAAGGATGACTCAAAGTCTCACAGAGCTGTCAATGATAAGCTGCTATGATCTAACCTCTTTGCATTGGGGCACATCCTCTTATTTTCTTCCTGCTTCTGTTTTCAAACTGTGATCTGCAGCCAAGCAATTACACTGCTAATTAAAATCCAATCTTTAAGGAAGAGATAGCTAGCTCTGCAGATTATGGGTTATAATATTTTAATCACATTAGGCTAGTCACATCTCCCTCACTGGGCCCGGGTGTGGATATTGTAATTTTCACCTTCACTGCCATTACGTCATATTTTTATGATAATTCTCAGTGATTTCCTCCTAATAAGATTTCCTCTGTGTTCTAGTGGAGATCTGTTTAGCAAACACAAGAAGCATTTTGACATCCAACCACAGCGCCAGTCTCCAGTCCCTTCTCTGCCCTGTTACCTTGGAGACAAAAGGACCAATAGTGCTTTGGTACTGGGATTCATTAATAAATCACTAGCACCCAAGTTATGACTAATTGATCGATGCAAATAGAGAGAAGAAAGGGGCGGGAACTTACGGCAAATCCAAATGCTGACGCGCTGTGTCTCATAAACGATACAGCTGTGGAGAGAGAGAGAGGGACTGTTTACATCATACAAGTCTTTATTCCTTTTTAGTCACACTAACATATTTGCACATGTGATTCAGCACATGTCACATGCACGATAGGTAGGTTTGTGACGCTAAATGGGAAAGAATGTGTTTATTAAATCAGCATAACAAAATGAAAAGTGACTGTGATTAGATGAGTTATTTCTTAAAAAATCAACACTGATATTCATAAATGTTCTTCCTTCCTATTGAAATCACCAGCACCTCTCACATGCATACACTATATCACTATATCTAGAAACAGGAAATTAAAACCACTGGGTTAACCTGAGCTGGAGTTCAATCAATAAAGAGTTAAAATCTAAATCTTTGTTTATTGTATTCTGTCTTTTTGGCAAATGATTAAGCAGAAAATGCAAGCGCAAAAAAGAACAATTACATTTTTATTTATGATACCACATATGACACCTCTATTTTACATGTGAGCAAATTAAAGGAGTTCTTGGCAGGTTGAACCTTCATCTGATCCAGATTTTTACAGCACTGTCCTTTATAGTCTATAATCCTACTCAGTATCATGAAAAGCAGAACAACAAGCATTAAAAACTAATAGAAAAACACACAGCTCATGTATGTCCATCTGATGATGCTCCAGGCCATCCGAGTTTGATACATGTAAACTTGGCATGATTAACTGTTTATTAACAACATTAATGATCGGCTAACGCAACATGAAGTATTCCTCGGATAGGATTAAAGGTTTTGTCATCCTTTATCTACCACACCTGTGCTGTTCATCTACCTGTCCTGGTGTGCTGTCCCCTCTTTCTGTGTGTGGTAGTGCATGTGTGTGAGAGAGGGAGGGAGACTCTCAGGGGACAGCACATGGTCAGTTTAATCACCATGGCAACAGGAGATTTGAGGGCAAAATGGCAGTTGGTTTGAACTCAAAGCTTTCATCTTCTCTTCGCCAAGTCTTTCCCTTGGCTGGTATCTCCTTTTCTTTTCCTTCCTTCTGGTTTTCTTGTCATGATCCCTGTTATATATATATATATATATATATATATTGTAGCAGAAGCCTTTTGGCCATTTCTGAGACTTTGATGCTTCACAGTGTCAGGTGGGATGTGACCTTATTTGACAAGCTTTAATGAATACAACTGTGTTACAAACTTTTCAATTCTTTTGATGCCTCCAGTATGAGGATAGGATCAGGCTTAGCTGTGCTACAGCTATGCCAACACTGTGGAGAAGAAAGGATGGAAAAGCTGAACGGGAGACCGAAGATAACACGTGGTTGCTCACACATATGCTGTCTTTGTGTCTGGTTTTGTTCCAGATAGCATCACCCAGATTCTCCTCTTCATTCTGAGTCATGTTCACCATCTTTCATGATTATCTGTGCCCTCACGTACAAACTCTCTCACTGTCTTTCACATACAAAGTTTATGAATCTCTGGGGCTCAACCAGACCTCCGACCCATCTGTTGAGTCAAGAGAAAAAGTCGAACTGAGAATGTTTGCGAAAGCTAACACAGGGAAGCCGGACAGGAGGTGACTCCTCTGTCTACTATGTATATATACATTACATTATCCCTGGTCAAACATCAAGCCCATAGTTTGTCTTTATTTGAAAGGAGTTAGACTGGACATTTCGTCTGAGTTGAAGTAGCTGCATTGGGTTCATTTGGTGACTACACTGTCTCTGATGCATTTCATAGACAGAAATGATGGCATATGCATCATCATGTTTGCTGTTAGGCATGTAGGAAAGTGCAGGTCGGACACAGCTGGATGGATGGTATCGAGCGTGCATGTGTGTAATGATCTATGTATCAGTTTTAAACTTTAGTTTTGTTAAGCAGTTATATTTGTGACTTTTGGTGTGACAACTTCACTACCCTTGTGTCAAACCAACAATCAGTGGGGTAGCCGAGTACTCCCCCGCACTGTTGAGTAGTTTTTATAGTTCAGTGCTTTGTCCATGCTCATCCTTATTCAGCTTTTTCCCAGTTGTTGATAGTAAGGTCCTCTCTTCCTCTGGGCTCTCTGTTTACCTACAAGGTGATGGTGGCTTGGCTGGAGAGACTTTTAGATAATCTGTTCCTGGATGTAAAGGCCTCTGTGTCCGATGCTTCAAATACAAATCTAATGAGGTGCAATTATCCATTTTCATTTTATTACACAGTTTTAAATACAAGTAACATCTGTCCAGGACATCTTGGGAAATATCTGACAAACATGCAGTTTGAGAAGTATTGACCATCAGCAGAGGACGCTATAACAAAGTTAAAGATGTACCCACACAAGAAGGGAAAATCACCGTAGGTATGTGAGGATAGCGCAAGTGTTTTATCACTGATAAGACCCAGACAGGATGTGGATGTGACATCATCATGATTGCAATAACTTAACCGGTCACCATCACCATTCGTTTTTGGCCTGGACACAGTTGAGAGCCTACATTCTACATTTTTACTTCAGTGTGGGGAAAAGAAAACATGTGTAAGATTTTCTCAATATCCTGGAGATGATCTAGTATCGCGCATCATCATATGCAATTCTACATTATTAGAAAATTAGCTGTGGTGATTGATTCTGTGCTTGGTGCCAGAAATTCAAACAGATATTATTGAAACTGCAGCATATTCAGAAGCAAGAAAAGACTTTTTTGTAATACATGATGCAATCTTTAAAATAGCCAAAATGCTTCATACAGGATAATTATCCACTGAATAAGAGAAACAATGAGCCTGAGATTTTTCTGCTGTATTTAAAATGTATTTAGTGCTTCAAAAAACAGATTCGTCATCTATTAACTCATTTGTTATTGCTGATATTATTCCTCATTCATCATATTTGTCTTTCACTTCATGCCCCCCTTTAATTAAACATGCACTCAGATGGAAAAAAACAGAATTCTCCCCTAAATAAAGCTGCTAATTTTTAAATAGCAGCCTCTTTCCTCTCCCAGCATGTATTCATTTCTCCAGTTTCTGTTCTCAGGCTCATTTGGATGTGTCAGCCGTCTGTGTGGTTACCGCCTGCCAGCAAATCGATGCCTCTCTTGAGGTGAGCAGACACGATTCTGTGTAACATCCTCTGGGTTGTTAGTTAATCAGGGAGTCAAGCATGCATGACCAGTGCTAACAAGACTGGGGAAACAAAGAGGGAAAGCAAAACAGAGTATGGTAGAAATGGAGTAAAGGAAGGAGGAAAAAGAAGGGTGTAGGGTACGAGGATATAAATGAGAAGGAGGAGCAACTAAAAGAAAGGGGGTACGTGCTTACAAGAGAAGGAGGAGGAGAAGCAGCGGACTGGAAGAAAGATGCAGATGTGAGGATCATATAGAGTCCAGGGAAAAATGGGAACGTGAATAAGAGCAAAAATGTGTGTGTGTTCCAAAAATTGGAAGTTTACTATACTTGTGGCGACCAACAGCCCTTATAGGGACAAAAATGCTGGTCCCCACAAGTTTAAAAACATATGTGTGACTCAAAATGTGGTTTTAGTGAAAGGGTTATATTTGGGTCATGGTTAGGTTTACGGTAAGGGGTAGGCATTCGTTTTTCATGGTTAGTGTTAGGTTAAGGGGCTAGAGAAAGCATTATGACAATTGGATGTCCCCACAATTAGATGTGTGTGTTTTATACATAAAATGTTTGCACAGAGAAAAAAAACCTGATAGCTTGGAAATTCTTAATTGTGATTCTTCTGTGTTGCAGTATTTATTTTGAGGAAAACACAGTTCTAATAAGAACAGTCTAACAGTCTGACAATCTTCTATTATATTCGATTTGCTAATAGTCCACTTCGATGTCCTGTCAACACCTGCATACCTCCTAGCTGTAGCAATGGTTATGACTTGGCAGCAGTAAAAACCTAATTATCAGTGAGTTATACAAGAACTGGGGCCAGAGCCAGAGCACCAATATATTCTCTCTCTCTCTGGCTCTCTGGCTCTAGTCTTCCCTTGGCACTGATCACTGATTATAAGCAGGACTTGGATGAAGCAGCATCTGATCAGACATCACTTCCAGACCAGGCTTTGAACTCTTGGGGGTGTTGAGGACCAGCGAGCGAGACATGGTGGACGCATTCATAATGACTATTAATAGTTTCTGAGCTCTGTTGTCCTCTGCTTGAGGCAATATGCAGAAATGAAAATATAAATGATAAAAGCTTACAGACTATATTGGACAGACTTCCCCCTTTCTAATGGTTTGTTGGTGCTCTTTAAAGCTCGTTTCCTTTGGTTTCTGCTTGGTGCAAATTTTTCTTACTGATTTGACTTTTCATTGTTA
The DNA here is from genome assembly GCF_056152115.1 of Neolamprologus brichardi. Lineage (NCBI taxonomy): Eukaryota > Metazoa > Chordata > Actinopteri > Cichliformes > Cichlidae > Neolamprologus > Neolamprologus brichardi. Next base: position 6,296,170 of record NC_142119.1, on the reverse strand, counting down.
AAGATTTTGCCTCTGTGAGAATAGCATGCAGCTAATATTGGACTTTGAATAACTGGACAAAAGAAGAAGAGTCATGTTTTCTGCAGAAGGAAAAGGTTTGAGAGTGATAAAGTGGAGTGCATAAGATGAAGTCACTGTGATGTCGACCTCTGATTTGTAAAATCCCCCCACTACAGCACCGAGTCAGTTGCATTCAGCAGCTGACTGAGATACCAGTCACATGAACTAAAGCATGCCCTGTTCTCTTACAGACGTCTATGTGATAACATTATATTTTGCTGTCAGAGGAGTCACCCTGTTCTGGCCAAGGCACTGCTGCTCTGATGCCCACAGCATGTCTGTATTTGGATAGAAACTGAAATGAAAACAAGACCTCAGAGAACCTCACAGAGGTATTTACTTGATAAAGAGAGCTCTGGAACTTGTTAGACATCCAAGAAGGCAACATTTCTATCAGATCACCAAGAAACAAATAAAAGCCATCTGGTCTTTGTGACAATTGTTCAGAGGGGAACTAGTGAGAGTGACAGATTGTAGTTTTGAGCTTTCTGGGGTGAATGAAATGAGCTCTGCAGAGTGTAATGCAACTGTGTGAGCTATCTTTGTAAAACGGGCTGATAAAGGATAACTGTATAAAAGATAAAGCAAGCAGATATACAGCAAGTCCTCACTGGGAATTGACTGATATTGATTGGGTGTGGTTCGTTATTGATTGCTTATTGATGTCTGATCAGTTTTCAAAACTGTAGATCTACACAGGTTTTCAGCATCAAAGGAGCTGGTTTCTTATCTCAGAGTGAACACAGTGTAGAAACAGAATAAAAGGCTTGCTCATGATTCACATAAGCGCTGGTAAAATAAACTTAATAGTATTTGAGGTACACGGTGCTAGTGATTGGACAGTTTTGGCCTGGTTCTGAACCAGAAGTCCCATCTCTAGTAGCAATCACTGGAGTTACATTAGCTCCACCAGTAATGTGACCTTCCTGAATTTTCCCTGTCAGGAAGTTCTGTATGATGGGCAGAACTCAGAGGACGTAATGTAAAAATGCAAGCGCAGCTTTATTGCTGGACACAAAAATAAACATAATGTAGGTCAGGAACAAACAAGACTAAAACTGGAGAACACATGAGGAGAGACACAGACCATGAGAACACAACAAAGATGCAAACTCACAGATTACGCCAGAGTGGAAACACCTGGAGAAAAAACACAGCTGAGCTAAATCTAACTAACAAGGGAAGGGAAGCAAAACTACACATAATGCACACGAAATGAGAGACTATCAAAATAAAACACGTAGCAACTGAACAAAGAAACAGGTGGGCAGACTCGATACAAAGACAAGCACAGAGACAGACTTCATACAGGAGAGGACAAAACACAGAAACGAGACTAGGACAGACAGGCCATAAAAAGAAACTAACATACTACTAGACTAGAAATGAAGATGAACTCAGAGGCACTAGGAAATATTACACTTGTAAGACAAAATAAAGAACTTGAACATAAATTATCTCCTAAATGCAAATGAATAAATCATGAGTTCACAAAAAGCTGGGCACACTGGGTGAGAGAGCCAGGACCATGTGCCATTGGTTAAAGCTGATCTGTAAATATCTACAATGTTAAAGCTAAGAATCTGCTTCATTCTGGTCAAACTGCTGAGAAATATAGTGTATATCCACAGAGGCAAATATTTGTTATCCATCAAATCTCCTCTGTTGCTGATTGTACTGGGGGGAAATTCTGTATTAAATTAACAGAATCATTTGCAACCAAATAGAAGCATAATTATGTCCTCCCCTGTGTTCCTCAAGGGCAAGAGCTCAATTTAGGGATGTGAAAGTCATTTTACATCCCACGGAGGAGAGGAGTAATCTGGGAGACTGCGAAAAAGGCAGAGGAGGGATGAGAAGGCAGCAGATGGACAAATAGAGTGACACAGTGAGACAGAGAGAGCAGCAGACAGAGAAAGGTGAGAGATTAAAGTGAGAGAAAGATGAGATTGTAGGAGGCACCCTTGCACTGCCAATCAATGCATCTCTGAGCTTCTAATCTAATCGAGGTGACTCATCTGCACTTTGAAAATAACTCCCAGTAGACTCGTATTGAAGTTGGAGATGGTTCCAAGATGAGGACAGGGATTCAGAGTGGTTGAATCGTAGTCATGTGGTTCAACAGCAGTTAATTTTATTCCTTGAAAACATGGTCCTGGTAGATCTGTTATTTGCACAATGTAATGATGAGATGGAACTAGCAAACAGGGGCGGGTACGTAAAGAGCCAGAGGGAGAGGGGAGCAAAAAAGCTGGACAGGGAGCAGAAGGAGGGGAGAGGGAACACAGAAGGAGGCGAGCTGACAGGGAGGAGGAATTATGCATCATTATAGTTGGACGTAACAAGATTTTTATGCAAATCCACCTGTCAGAGCATAAATTTTGCAGTTCCAGTGGAAAAGAACATTTTTGTTTTACTATCCGAGGTGGAAAATCAAAGCAAAACAAACTCTGACTAACAATGCTCAAGGTGACCTGCTGCAAGGCAATTCAAAAGACTCGCACGGAAGATGAAAATAAATTCAAAGTGCAAATGCAAAAATGTAGAATAGTTTTTTGTCTTAAATTAATTTAAAAGAAAAGAAAATTTCTTTGAATGTAAGGTCAAATATTTCAAAGCTTTGTAGCTCATAGCAGTAAGCTAAGATCTACATTTACACTCCACAAGTTCATCAAAGAATTGAACAAAACATTCACTCAAAATATGACATTATAGATAGATATTGCACTCACTGGGAGGAAGTGCATGTAAAATGATAACAAAACTTTTGGAGGTGGGGCTAAACTAGGAAAAAAATGTACTGGAAAGTGTTTTTGCTAACCCGAACCAAGACACTTGTATCCTCAAAAACTTCACTATCACTGTCAGCAAAGACGAGTGAGCTTCACTGACTCGTTCTAGGGCCTCCTCCAGGATAAAGAAACGTGGACACTTCTCACCCAGCATTGACAGCTGAGGTAAACAGCAACGGACTGACATTCATAAATGGACAGGAGCCAGAGTTGTTTGTCCTACAGTGGCCTACGGTGTAATAAAGCTGATCATTTTAGCCTCCATTGATAGTTTTCCTGTTCATTACAGGTCTTGAGGTTTGCAAAGTGATTGGTTGGATTTAGCTTTGCTAACAGCTGCGACTGGATCACCACAGGATGACTTTATGGTGATTACATCCGTTTACTCTGAGACTGTGGGAGTCACTGTGAGTCACTATATAAATAAACACAAACTACTAACCTTACTACAAAACATATCACCTTTCAGAAAACTATTTTGTGAAGTGTAACCACAGTTTATAGAAGACAGGAGTGTGACTTCAGTAGATACACCTATTATTAGATTCATGTTTGTGTGTGTATTCCTTTGTGCTTGTTACTCTCCGCTGGGGCAGGAAGTTAAAAGAAAAGCCGTCAGGACGCTGCTTTCACATTAATTAGCAGCTTTAAGCAGACAAACAAACCCTCTGATGGCAATTCACAGACCCCCCACCCACACACACACACACACACACACACCAAACTCTAAAAGCACATCTACATAAAGTATCAAAAATTAAGACCTTTAACCAAAGAGCTCGAGCTAAATTTCGATCTCTGCACACAAACAAAAACACGACCCTTGCCTTCTCGGCAGACACATCCGACATGGCTGCGGCCGTTTGCTCAGCTGCAAAATATTCTGTTTAATAATTCAGGACCTACTGCTCAGCTCTGCACTATGGCTGAGTTCACCCTGCGGAAAACCCTGCTGGGATACTTCCTTTCTCCCGCCGCCTCTCCCCCTCAGACCTCTCTCATTTTAACCTCTCCCTTTTTTCTGTCCTCCTTCCTCGTTTTGTCCCCTGTGGGTGGCGCTCTTGCTCTCCCTTTGTCTCTGCCTACCTTCTAAAGGAGAAGTCATTCTTTGCCTCTGTTGCTGCAGTTGTATTCATCTCCCCATTCTCCTTCCCCACACCACCCCACCTCGTTTTACTATTAATCACCCTTTTGTACTCCCTCCCTTCCTCCCTTTACTCTCGTCCACCACTCCTGTCTGTTTCCATCTCTTTCGTCATGCTTCTTAATTTGTCACTTTCTTCACTCCTTTGTCCATTTGTTCTTTCCCCGTCTTAAGCCGTCCTGCCTTGATTCGGTACCTCCCTGCGGGCCTCCCCTACTCCCTTCATTCATCAGCGCTCTTCTCTCACTGTAGCCCAGCAGTATTGATTTGCAGCAGGGCAGAGCTGCAGTCGATGGGCACAGCGAGGGAGGCGTCATCTGCGAGTGGCTTGGTGCTGTGGACTCACACGGTTTCATGCAGAGATTAAGTTAGGACTAGCACACGGCTGGTTGGCCTCATGCTTCCGAAACACCTGCAGGTTTTAAAAAGCTTCATCCTGGAACCATTTTAAAAGCTTTTAGGTGGGGTTCAAGGATTTTCTGCAGCTTTCCTGCTCAATGCCAAGAAAGAGGTGTCACTGGTACGCTAGACACGAATGTGTTTAGAAAGAAATTAAAGTCCAGCAGAGTCATAAATGGATTGTGTTGGTACATAAGACATTTCTAATGAAGATTCTCTTAATTTCCTTTAGCAAGGGGAATTATTGTGCTGCAGGTAGCCAAGGGACATCCTGTAGCAAATTATGAGGCATCAAACAAGATTTCCTCTCAAGGTCTCCGCTGTGACCTTGAGGCATCATTAAGACTTTACTTAAGAGACTCCCGAGACTTTGGAATGCACTTCCACCACATCTCCAGGCTGCAAACTCTCTCTGCTTTTAAATCATGTTTTAATACCCATCTATTCAGAACTGTACACCCTTCATCATGACTTGACCTATTTTTACCTCGATTCACTTTTATAGTTGTGTCTTTTATTTTGTTGTTGTATAAGGTGACCTTGAAGGCCTTTAAAGGTGCCTGTAAATGAAATGTATTATTATTATTATTATTATTATTATTATTATTATTATTATTATTATTATTATTATTATTAAGAATGAGACACTTTAAATAATTAGACATCCTACGTTTGTCCGATACAATATCACAGTAGAAAGCATTTTTTCGAGACTAAACCTTTGCCAAAACTGAGCAGATTCCAACTGTTCAAACTGTATGTTTTTTATTGTTTTCATTTTTGTTGCCAACTTGGACATCGTTTGCTAAAATCTGTCAATCCACCACAGAAAGTTGACCACAAAACAAAGTATGACTGACTGTGGGAACTCAAATATAGTGTTTCACTTGAACTGAACAACACAGTTGTCAAAAAGCAAAAATATCATCTAGCTGTCAAAGTTTGGCAGTGTCGGGGGCAAGATGTTGACACAAATGCAGGATTCATTCCGAGCTCTTTAAAAAGACTGTAGCTGACAAGGTGTTAGCATTCCGAAAACAATAGACCTGCGAGGGGAGACTTGACATATCTACACAGGGTAATGAGGTTAGGGAAAAACAGGTGGGAACAAATGAGGGATAACAAGACAAAGGAAATTAACTCAATGCAAGGCACACAAGACAAGAGACTACCAAAATAAAACAGGAAATAACTTTCACTGAAGCCCTAACAAAAAAACACAGAGACAGGACAGGAGCTTATAAACAGCGTGAGAACCAGATTAAACAGCTCTACTGAAGGAGGTAATACTGCTCACCTGCATCTGATGCAGACACTGTGTAACTAAGTTACTTCTGTTTGGCATTAGCTGCATGAATTTTTATATTTTCACACAGTTATTTAACTTATTTAACACAAAAAACAACATAAACTTTGTTTGCTTTAAATAAATGCACTAATCACCCTGTATACTTCCCTATCTAATTACAATAAACACTCACAGGAAAGCGTTTCCTGTGGGCCCATTACCACTCCTGGCAAGCCCATTAAATAATCTCCTCACTGTTTACGGTTTACCTAACTAATTTATTTGCTTTGATAAGACTCGAGCCTTCAGAGTTCCTTGTCAGGGATACAGTGAGTAATAATTAGTGGAAATCACGGAGCCAAACTCGGCAGCTGCTGTGGTTAACTTTGGCCCGTAAGTTCCACTGTGAAGTGAGTGGGAACAACTGCTACAGTCTGACATGTAGACAAGCAACTGTGGCACACAGATAGACACGCTTACAACCAAACCACCGACATACACGTAACCTAACAAATTTCAGATATGGCAGGATGGATTCAGCTGAGTCTGACTGTCTGTTTTAGCCCTGCACGGAGACACCTGATCCCCTGCACTAGCTTAAATGTCTGATCTCCCGCCAACTCTTTCCCTCTCTTTCTTCAGTGAGATACATGCACTTGAGAGCTACAGTAATTTCCCAGCCTCACTTTGTATCACTATTACTCAATTTCCCCTGGCACCTCTTTCTGAGAACATTTTCCATCTATGCTGCTCGAGTAAAACAAGATACAATGAGTTGCAAAACCCTCCTCTGTGCAAATGAAAAAGCTAAGCAGAAGCCTTCTACCGCCAATCTGGATTTATGCATGAACAGGACAGGAAATTATTCACATCTATCCCTATACTGCTTATTTAATGGTATGAAAATCTGCAACTTTAGATCTAACTTTATGTAGATTTTTAAGCACACTGTTTAAGGTAGTATGCTATACTTTTAATCTAGATACAAAATGTTTATTATCTGCTTTGGCATTGCCTATTATTTGACTTCCAGAGGACAAAACAAACAAACAAACAAACAAACAAAAAAATCCATTGTGTTCATTCCCACTGTGTGTACTTGCTAGTCTATTCAATACGTATGTCTCTGTCACTGACCTTGAGGAGGTGCTGATTCAGAGATATTTCAGGTGAGGATTCATTTTCATTGTAGCGCAATAAAAAACTGGAGGAAGTAAACTGAAGATAGAATGATATAAAATAACATGATGTTGCATGCATTCATGCAAACTTCACAAAGTAGCACCTACATTTAACTAATAGAATAGAATAGAATAGAATAGAATAGAATTTATTGTTGTTATAGAGGTTATAGACTGGTATCTCTTCTAAACCCATTAAAAAGAAATTAAACAAAATTAGTAAAAACTAGACATCATCACTCCAAAGGGAATAACTATATAGGTGAAATAGATTAGACTGTTAATGGATGGTGGTGTGGTGGGGGTTGATGGAGGCCCCAGCTTGGGGGGAAAACCTGAATTGATCGTTTGCTTGATGCCAAAAGTTCAAATGGAGGGTGAGCGGGGTGTGAAATGTCTGAATTGATTGTTGCTGCAGGCCTTCTTCCTTAGATGCTTTGCGTAGACATCTTCTACTGAGAGTTTTTAACGATTTGCTTTTAACTGTAGACTCTGGTTGTGCTGCTGTCCTAGTAACCTTAGACCTGACAGCAGCCTTCGACACTGTTGATCACACCATACTGTTATCCCGCCTAGAACACTGTGTCGGTTTGAAAGGTACTGTCTTAAAGTTTTTCCAGTCCTACCTGGATAACAGGAGTTTTTCTGTCCACCTCGGTGAACTGTCATCTCCCAGAGCTCCTTTAACTTGTGGTGTACCTCAGGGGTCCATTCTAGGCCCCCTGCTCTTTACTCTGTATTTGCTCCCTCTGGGCGATGTGCTGCGCAAACATAATGTGTCCTTCCACACCTTTGCTGATGACATTCAGATCTACCTCCCTCTGAGGTTAGACTGTAAGGACTCTTTGCAGCCGTTATTCTCCTGTCTGTCTGACATTAAGACTTGGATGGCTCTTAACTTCCTACATCTAAATGAAAGTGAAACTGAAGTCATTGTGTTTGGGCTTCCTAAAGACCCCAACCTTTCCTTTGATTTTATGGGACCCCTAACTTCCAAATGTACTTCCTCCATTAAGAACCTCGGTGTTACTTTTGACAGTGCTTTTAAATTTGATAAACAAATCAGCTCCGTAGTCAAGGGATCTTTTTATCATCTACGGATTTTAGCTAAAGTCAAGTCCTACCTGTGCAGGAATGATCTAGAAAGGGTGGTCCATGCTTTTATTACATCACGGCTGGACTACTGTAACTCCCTTTAAGCTGGTTTAGATCGTTCCTGTCTGCATCGCCTCCAACTGGTGCAGAACGCTGCTGCTCGCATGCTGACCTGTTCCAAAAAGAGAGACCACATCACTCCGGTCCTCTGCTCTCTCCACTGGCTCCCAGTTGCTTTTAGGATTGATTTTAAAATTTTACTGCTGGTTTTTAAGGTTCTTAACGGTACTGCACCTCCTTACCTGGCAGAGCTTCTTAGCATTTACCGCCCCAGGAGATCTTTGAGGTCAGCAGACCTGATGCTTTTAGATGTTCCCAGGTACAGATTAAAGACTAGGGGAGAGAGGGCTTTTGCTGTGGCTGCACCCAGACTGTGGAACAGTGTACCTCCTCACATCAGATTCTCCACAAGCCTAGGAACTTTTAAAACTGCTCTTAAAACTCACCTCTTCTCATTGGCCTTTAGCAAGGTTTAACTTATTGTATTAACTTATTGTTTTATCAGTGAGCTGTTTTATGTACTTGTGTTTTATTGTATTTTATATTTGTATTTTATTGTACAGCACTTTGGTCAGCCTTGGTTGTTTTTAAATGTGCTTTATAAATAAACTTGACTTGACTTGACTACATGTGGGAGCTCCAACCTTACTCCATACGGTGTAGGTCCTTCAGCTCGGCAGCTGCACAGCTTCTGTGCCACATCGTGTTGCTGTTTGTAGCGATGCTGCAGATGTTTCTGGGGGAGATGTGCTTGTTTCAGCTTCCTTAAGAATAACAGTCTCTGTTGGGCTTGTTGGGCTTTTGTGCCCAGGCTTCAGGTGTTCTCAGACTAGATGGCAAGAGCCTCTCAACACTCTCTGCTTCTCCCTGTATGTGAAGGAGGAAGTGGGCTGTACTTTCTCTTCTCCTGAAGTCTTATAAGTGTTAAGATCCACAAGAATATTTTACAACAAAGTATGTAATTAATCATGCTTTATAAGTTTGTCTTCATTATCAGCAGCACACAGTCCAAGCTGAAATATAAGGCTGTTTTGTCATCTACATTTATCTGTTACACACAAGGCTGCCTTTGGCATCGATTATGATTTGAGGGAAAATACACATATTCACAACACTGAAAGTTTAAAAATGATAAGTTGGGATTGACAGATGTGTCTGATTAACAGCATAGCCTGAGGACTCAAACTATCCCATCCAAGGACATTGCTATAGCTGCCCTAAATGAGAACCCACTGGTGGTTTCACGTTAAACAACTAAACAGTAATGGTAGTGAATATTGTTGTAATTATTATGAACTAAGCGAGAGTCACCACGTTAACTTCTGTTAACGTGGTGACTCTTGTATTCTTCAATGGATGGTTTCAATGCATGAAGTGCTGCTTGAATTCGTTTTAATTCATGTGTAAAGTGTCACATCCTTGTGTGTATGCTGTGAGTGCGACTTCATCTGAATATAAGTTGAGAAAGTTGGTTTGCTGTTTTGTTTTGTTTATGAAGAACTTAGTCCTAAGCAGATCCACAGCGCTGATCTCCTGTGCACCTCTGACCACAGCAAATATCTCCCACAGCTAAATAATGAGCTCTGTGGAGACTGTTTTACATAATCAAATTGAGACATGCAGGCATACAGAAATCTCTGAGATGCTCACACAAGCAACTGCACACACACACACACACGCGCGCGCGCGCACACACACACACACATACACTGTGGGCTGCTATTTGTGGGAGGTAGGGGAAGATTATTTCAGCTGTCAAACACCAATTACTGTGATATTTTTATATTATATATATTTTTTATTTTACTCGCCCCCTGACCCACCACTGACCCAACACTGACCCAACACTGCTTTGAATTTTAGTTTGTGCAAAAGTACTTTCTCCAAAACAAAAACAGTGGATTATAAGAGCAGACAGGAAACTGAGGCTACAATTGTCTAAGGAGCTTGGAAAGAAAAGCTACAATTCACACAGGTTTGTGAAAACTGGAAAGTAGAAGACAAAACACTGCCAGGCGTGATGAGTCTCGATTTCTTCAGTGTCTGAATTTGGTGTAAACAGCATAAAAGCAGGGATTCATCTTTTTTTTTCCTTTTTGTGTGTTATGTTTGATTTTTCCAACAGGTTTTAAACATTTCTAATGTGTCCAATCCATACAGTTGGCCAATTAAGATTTTATTTAAATCTATTGACGATTATAAGAAACTGACATACCCTGAGAGAGTATCCAAACGTCACACAAAAAGCACCCAGTTAACCTACAGATCCATATCCAGGACCTGCTTAATGAGCGGTGATAGTGCCAACCGCTGCACCACCTTTCCAATATGTCACTTCTTTGATTTAGTTAGAAACCAGTGAATTATCAAAGAGACAAAACATGGCAGCTAACAGAACAGCTCAGGAGAAATGTTGATGGAATAGTTTCAGGGTTACTTTGATCAGTATTAGAAGTGTGCTTATGCAGATCACACTTATTTACATTAGCTCAATATTGCATTTAACCCCAATTTTAATCACCCTTTGAGCTTTTGGGTGCACATAAACAAGAGCCCAGACTTCACACACATATTAAAACACAAATAGTTGAAAAATCCTTCTGAATATTTACCATTCGAAGGAAAAACCTTTCTACCCCATCTGACATGAGAAAATACTTCACTTATTTACAGGGAAATCATTTAAGGCCAGTAGACACCAGTGAATTGCATTTACTGTAAATTAAGGGCCCTCGAGTAAGCTGTAACCAAACCTGTGAGTCCTGATCTTGAAAGACAATCACCTACTAGTCATGTCAGTGGACAGTCTGAGAGTTATGTGCAGTTATGTGTAAATCCTCAAAAAGTTGAGGATTACTGATTTCTGAATGCACAATGTGACAAGCAATCCTTTCATAACAACAGGCCTCCTGTTTCATCATCATCATTCACCGTGGTAACAACAGCACAGAAGGCGCCGATAGGCTCCTCGGCTGAAAACACTGTGTGATGAATTGGACTCAAAAGTGTGTGGCAGCTGAGGAAAGTAATTGAAGCCAGTATAGCTGAAACTGGATGAAGATAGGGCAGCAGTACGGCTTGAGAAAGGATTTTAACACTTATTGTGATGATGCAACTCTTCCACAGAACCACAATACTCCGTTCTCCTGAGTTTAAAACAAAGAAAAGACAGATTCTTATTATCACGGCTCTGACTTATCTCCACTACATTTGGATGTCAGTAAATGTTCTTGCTTTGATAAATTTCATATGAATCTGCTTAAAGAGTCATTTGCACTTCAGTCTACCTCACATCACAGCCCAGTTTCACTCATTCAAACAGGTCTGCACCAACACACAGTTTCATCTTGGTTAAAAATGAATCAGATGGGAGTCATGACCAGAAACTATTTCCATCTATTCTGATTCAGAGTTGTCGCTTTCTGCGATGGATTAGAGGGGTGTATCTGACTGTGAGCTGGTCCTGTCATAACAAAGTAAAAAATACTGCACTTTTGGCATCTTTGAGGTAAAGCTCATTTTGAGAAGGTACCACACGCCCTGTCCAACATCTCCTTTTAATTTGCACTTGTAATTCTTTAAATTATTAAATGGTTCCATAGCTTTCAACCTGCAACCATCTATTTGGGGTGTTGCCATATTTTAATTTGTTGGTGGATTAACAAGTTATTTATTTCTCTTGGGACTAAGTCTCTTTTAGAGGCAGCCCCCAGTGGCCACTACTGGTACTGCGGTTTTTAGCGCTGCTTCAATCATAAGCATTCTTTTATTGTTTTTTTTAAATGCTGAAAATATAGCAAAGGCATGATACTGTGGTTTTCAGTAGCTCAATATTAAATGCTTTATTTATTATACATTATATTATAGACTATATTTGGCTTATAATGGCCTTAATGATTACAAAATAGTGACACCGAGTTGGTAATCTTTTTTGAGGCCCTTAAACTATTCTTAAGTGTCCAAGTTCATTCAATCCCTTTTATTTACTCCTTATACATGCCTCAGTGGTATCCTGCATTAGGATTTGATGAGGCACTTTTCCTAAACCATTACACTATCTCTCACTCTCTTTTTGTTTACCATCAGCTGTTAAAACCACCCAATGGAAAAAATTGAATCTATCTCGACATTTTATTTGTTGTAACAATCACAACTGAGACTGAAAGACAAAAAAGAGGAATAAAAAAAACAAAATGTTTTGCTGTTACAAGCACAAATATAGGCTGGTGTTAGTAACTACCAGGTAGTCGTGCTCATCTTCTTACACCTGACTTTCAGGGACAATAACAACATGCAGTTTTCGCACCGTGTGAGTTGTGTATCATCACGTAGTGTGTGCTTGTCCTAGCTGAGTGACGGAGACGCTGTATATACAGTGTGTACTTTCAGTGCTGCAGGAGCTGGGACACCTGGCAGCTCGAATTTCATTTCTCATTTTATTTTACATTTTTTTCTTGGCATTAAGTGAGCTGAGGGGAAAAAACAGACACATATCTTAAGCAGTGCATGCACCATTATCCACAGCCGACAACCGACACCCCGCACAACAGAAACAAGATGGAACAGAAGTCTTACTCAAAGCGTTTTTTGGCTGAGGTGCAAAGGTTTACAAGCCTGAGTGACAGTGATTGTTGTTTTTGGTGCTTCCAGTGAAGGGTTCACTAGAATTTTGTCAACTCATTCTCACCACATGTCTGATATAACACCCACCTTCAGTGTAAAATCCATTCAGTGTCTTAGTGTAGTGCATCGTGTGCAGGCTGTCGATTCACTACAACATCCTGAGCCACAGTTATAAAAGACTGAGCCTGAGATTGTGAAAGAAAAATCTATTTTTGGCTTATCGGCCAGGATTACGTTTTTACACACACGCATGGACACAGACACACACAGACACACACACACACTTGAAACAGGAGACTAATTTGTACTCAATTTTCAGGGACCTCTTGTCGAGACAGCCAAACCTACTTGCATTCTGCCTGTAAGTGCTTTACCCTGTGTTATTCTGTGTGTGTGTGTGCGTGTGTGTGTGTGTGTGTGTGCGTGTCACCATCACACTGCCTCCACCAAAAGCTGTTATCAACATAGCGTTCTCCAAGTCTTCTCCATACTTTGATCCTACGACAGGGCAAGGAAATGGTCTTCTTCTTAGGATGTCCACTTTGCCGCCTGTCTCTGACACGCTCTATTATACTGAACTGAGCCTTCAATTTGGAGAGGGAACAACGGCTCACTCAAAAAATGCTGCAAAATGGTTTCAGTTACACTATGGCACGGGCCTATCGAGACCAGTGAAACAGGGACGCTGCTCCAAAATGCTACAATCAGGCACATAGATAGATAGATAGATAGATAGATAGTTCGGCCATTTGAGAGGGGCTCAGAGTAGAGCCGCTGCTCTTCCACATCGAAAGGAGCCAGACAAGGATGCCTCCTGGGTGAAGTTTTCCAGGCATGTACCACCGGGAGGAGGCCCCGCGGCAGACCCAGGACACGCTGGAGAGATTATATCTCTCGGCTGGCCTGGGAACGCCTTGGTGTTCCTCCGGCACAAGCTGGAGGAGGCGGCTCGGCTGGGGTGAGGCAGGTCTGGGCCTCTCTGCTTGGGCTGCTATGACCGTGACCCGGCCCCGGGTAAGCAGAAGAAAATGGATGGATGGATGGATTCTGTTCTAAATCTAGTCTTTTGTTAAGGGATGAATAAATAGCCTGAATGCTAACATTAAAGGGAAAACTGAAGGTCGAGTATTCATCTACAGGCATTTCATCCACTGTATAAATGTACTGTTAAAAACTGCACATTTGCAAAGAGAACATTTTAACGTACTATTCATTTCCTGAACCACTCAAACTACTCCTGAATTCACCACTTACTATCATCAATGCTCAAATGAGTCTTTATATAACTAGATTTTTTAAAAAGAGATAAAACTCCTGAACTCTTATTCCTGGAAATGGAGGTACCACTAACATTCACCGGCGTTGCTCCAGCTGCTCCGTGGACAACAAGATAAGCTATCTCTGTCCACATGTTGTGAACTTTATCAGCCCTTTACTTCTTCCCCTCTTTATCCTGTCACCTACTTATCTTCATATTCTCTATCTGACTGCACTTCCTGGCCCTTGTGTGTTCTCCCATGCACACCTTGTATTCTGCGCTAACATAACCCTAACAGGTCTAAGCCAGAATGATGAAGGAAGAAATTGAAATTACTCTGCAGAATGAAGATAAATGACTTGCCCGTTCTTTCTCGCATTCATTTCCTCACTCCCTTATGTCTCCAATAGTATTTACCTCTTCCATCAGCTCAGTGGTATAGCCTCAATAAAAAATTCATGCATTAAGGGGAAAATTAGGCTTTCCCAGTCGCTTTTCCCTGAGGTCAGCCAAGTCAGCATATAATCTGTTCCCTGGAAACAAATTGCAGAATGAAGAACCCCCGGCCTGTTGGTAATGGATCCAGTGCAAGCATCAGTTTACCATTGATCACACTGGACCTGGCTGTTGGGTGTTCTTGGAGCTCTCCTGTCTGTTCCACTGTGGTATCCCACTGCATGAGGAAAGAGGGTATCTAGTATAAGAACGCATATAAAATGCACTGCTGCTTTCATTCTCACTACTGAATACAGTGAAAACTGTTATTCTTACTCTCCTCAGATCAATCAAAGCAATTTGTGGAATTTCTGATTTTTGTTCATAACCAGTGAAGTATGTCAACATGTGCATGCCTGAATCACTTCAGCGGTTTGTCCTTCACTCTGTAGGAAACAACAGTAAACTTTTTGAAGGTTATTCAGTGGTGATAAGTGTGAAACGTAAAGTCCTCACAAACGTTATGAATGTACTTTCAGTGATGTACCGAACATATCAAATGTTACATTCTGTGTTTTGCAATGTATATGAGACAAAAATGTAATTTTGCCTGTGGCCTGTGATGTTAAATACATTACATGGACAAAAAGTATTGAGCCACACCTCTCTGAATTCAGATGTTTTCAGTCCTATTTCCGTATATGTATGAAAGAAAGCTGCTAGTCATGCAATTTGACTTGGCAAAAGAAACTGTGGTTCTTAAGGCAGATTTCCAACAGTCTGCTGACTCAGTAACTGCAGAGTCCCAGACCTCCTCTGGCATTAACATGAAAACAAACCTGTGCGTCAGGAGCTTCATCGCATGGCCGAGCATACCCTGTAGGTGTAAGGTGTGCAGGTCCCGCTGCTTTTGTCCATATTTCAATGTTTCAATGCCAGTTAAATAGACACAATCCTCCTGAATAAAACGCCGCTGAATGGCACTTGCGGTGTTGCTCAAAGTACCAAAAAAATAAACGTGAACATCTCAACAGCAATCAAGTTACTCAATAAAAGCATTATTGTAAGAAGCTTCACATAAGAACTATTTTCTGTCTATTGAATTACACACAGAAATTTAAAAAGACACATGCAGCTTACTAACATCACAGCGCAGACAAAATTAAGACCATTAATCTTTATATTTTCCATGTTGTCACAACTATTACATGCCGATGCATGCTTAGGAGATGTTGTTGGGTAGAAAGAACTTTTCGGCATAAGAAATGCTAACGATGGTCATGGAAACGCTGTGCAGAGAGATATGAGTGCTATGGCACGCTGAGTAGACTTTGAGAGTCATTTAGTGACTTTGTCCTCTTCACTCCGTGTGGGACAAGGCTTATCATCATCTATCACAAGTGCTAAGCTGTTCCAGGACAGTCAAAAGCCGACTGCGGCCCCACAGGCTGCAGGTTGGGCATAGAGGTTACAACCCCAACCTGTAAGAAAACCTTGTCTTACAGAAACCTAAGAGCCATTTAGCTCCATTATACTTAGGAAAATGTAAATGCATTTACAGTGGGTTGTTTCAATGTGAGTTCACCTATTTAACTGATATTAAGTTCAGTTCAATTAAATTTTATTTACATGGCGCCAAATCACAACAACAGTCGCCTGCTAAAGCTGCTACAGAGACAACCCCAACAACTCGATCAGACGACCCCCCTATAAGTAACCAATTGGTGAAAGTGGAAAGGAAAAACTCCCTTTTAAGGGAGGGGCGACCATGTGCTGCGGCCGGTTTGGGATGAGGAGAGGAGGAGGAGATAAAACTGTGCAAGGTAATAACTAAAGATTAAATGTAGAGTTGTGTATAAACACATAAAAAATCATAAACAAAGTAAATATATGCAAAAATTATGATGTGAACCTGTAACTTAATTATAAAATGATTGTCATTCTTCTTCATCCTCTCTCGTGGACTCCAGAGTATTTCATTAAGATGTGTGGTTGATGTTTTGAACCGTTAGGAAGAAAAAAAAGCAAACTTCCTCTGCCTCCACTTGTGTTACAGGCCGATTAACTGAGCTGTCATTAATATTTAACGATATTCACAGGACTGCTTTTCTCATGCCTAGATCACATGCAGCTGAACGTGACGCAAGACGTCCAGCCAGGAGGTGAAGCTGTGGGCCTCAAACACAACGCCGCAGCGAATAAGGACAAATTAGTTTGTCTCTGCATCCTAACGACCGGTTTTCTGTTTGTATATTTATTTTCATACCTGCTTACTCGTGTTGTGAAATGCTACACCCTGACGCTGTACTGCAACCACACCGTGTGACTAAAACGAAACATCCTGAACACACTTTCACTTTCGCTCGCAGTCTCTTCTGACACTTTCTTTTTTCTGATCACACTGCACCACCTCACTTCTTTGGCTCATCAGTGAGGAGCAAAAATAGTCAAGTGGTGCTGACTGATAAAAGATGGTGTGAGGCTGCCTAGAGAGGCTGTCCTATAATTATGCTGCAGATGGAGAGTTTCTGACAGCCAAGCAAATACACAGATAAAACACTCCATGGCTTCTGATAAAAAAAAAAACCCGCCAACCCAGAGTTCCCTGACGCACCAACAGGAGAGGCGAGGTGTGGCGGAGAGGTACTTTTACAAACCCGAACGAGCTGTTCACCATCACTGTGGAAGGTTTCTGGTTTGAAGTGTTTGACAACAGTGGAATCAAACTCATTCAAATATTAAAGGTGTGTGCCTAAACGTCAGTTTGCCTCAGCTGGAAAATAAAGTACCTCTTACTCTGCGTCAGCCCTGCAGCATTGTTAAAACAATTTCTCCTGAGACGCGGATCGATAGTGCACTGTTGCTACAGTGAGGTAGGATATCTTCTGTGGCTTCATCTTTAAAATGGCATCAGTGAACTTTACATATCGGCACAAAGCAGTGCCAGTAAGTAATCCAGAAACAGCACCTCGACCAGAAAGATAAACCTGAGCCGTTAGTGCGCTCACAACACTTCACCTCTCTCTCTGCACAGATTTTTAGACTTCATACATCCTTAAAAAATTGGAGTAAGGCTTATTCTTACTTCACTTCCTGATTTGAGCTGAAGAATATGTTACAAATTAACTTCAACAAACTCTATTTGCCATTAGCGGATAGAGTCCCATTAGCCACATCAAACTCAGGAGGCAGCGTGGTTGTAAAACCTGACTGCCTGTCACAAAGTGCAGATGGAATATGAGGATTAATGTAGTGTGAAACCTAAACAGAGGCCTGTTCAGCGTGACTAAAAGGCTGGGATGGACAGGATTACCTTGACAACACTGGAAACGGGTTTAAAAGGTTATTACAAAATGCCACCATTTGTATGAGGAGATTGCAGTGAGTTATACACAAAAGGCATGTTTGACTTATCAAATGTATCTATTTACTTAATCTATTTTTTTTTTCTTTTTTGTGATTCGCTAAATGTTTCCACAAACAAAATTTCTGCATTAAAAGGAATTGAATGAGAGTGAGAAGTTCATTTCTCTGTGTCTGTTTTCATAACTGATTTAGCTCAGAGCCAACTGATGACTGAAGTGGTTTAATACACCGTGCATGACCACATGGTATCCACTGAACATCAAGGGTTTGTAGCAGAGCACAGGGGTGTGCATACAAAAAGACACACACGCTATTGTTCAAAGGACATAAAGTTACACAATGAAACTAAACAAGTGCAGCTCAAGCGTAACAATCCTGGAAGACGACCCTTTATAATGACGAGCAGAAGTTCAAAGTATCAAAGTGAGAAAGAAAGATGCTTTGAAAGTGGCATAGTTGCTGGTGCTACACGAGCGCGTCGGAAAATTTCAGAAACTGCATAAAACCCCCATAAAACTCTTTTGTTTATGGAGAACTGTCCAAAAATGTATCCAGTGAGCAGCAGTTGTCTGGGCAAAAATGCTTCGCTGTAGCCAGAGGCCATGAGAGAATAGCCAGACTGCTTCAAGTTGAGTGCAAAGTAACTCTGACAAACACTTTGACTTATTTTGATTCACAGCCAAAGTATGCAGAAGAGCATCTTTGAATGAAAACATGTCAAATCATGAAGCACATGGGCTTCTGCAGCAGAAGACCACACTAGATGTGACTTCTGATAGCTGAGAACAGGAAACTGAGAC
The DNA here is from genome assembly GCF_056152115.1 of Neolamprologus brichardi. Classification (NCBI taxonomy): domain Eukaryota; kingdom Metazoa; phylum Chordata; class Actinopteri; order Cichliformes; family Cichlidae; genus Neolamprologus; species Neolamprologus brichardi. The sequence goes on along the minus strand of NC_142119.1, from coordinate 6,277,669 downwards.
TACTTGCTTCTGCTCACCAGAATAATAATAATAAAATAATAATACATTTTATTTGAGGGCACCTTTCAGAAACCCAAGATCACCTTGCAAGAGAAAAAATAAGAAAATAATAAAAATAAGGTAGAGTATTGGAAATAGGACGAAAGCACGGCTCCATCCTGCCTTGTATCAATGGTCCAGGCTGGTGATTGTTGTGTAATGGTTTGGGGGATAGGCTTTGGTACCAGCTGAGCAACATTTAAATGCCAAAGACTGCCAAAGTATTGCTCCTGAGCATATTTGTCCCTTCGTGACCTTAGTGTACCCATCTTTCAGGACAAAACTCAAATGATGTCAACAATAAGTTCACTGTACTCGAATGATCTCTGCAGTCAGCAGATCTCAGTTCAACAGAGCACTTTTGGGATGTGGCTAAACGGGAGATTCACATCATGGATGTGCAGCCAACAAATCTGCTGTGTGATGCTTTCAGGTCAGCGTGAGCCCACGTCTCTGAGGAGCTTCCAGCACCTTGTTGAATCAGTGTCATGAATAGTTCTGAAAGCAAAAAGGGACTAGACTTTCTGGGTGTTCCAGTGAGGACAGCACACAAACAGAAGCACTACTGCGGGTTTTGCACTGATTTACTAATAGATGTAGTAAAATTACCAAGGCTCATAAAGGAGAAAAATGTTTTAAAAAGAGAAAAAACTGCTGTTCTGGTTGGAGGGGAAACATTAGGACTGTGATTTATACCTCTGACATTATTCTCAGCCTAGTAGAGAGTTCATGAATGGCTTTGGAATTACAGAAAGGCCTGAGTATAAATACATACACCGCCCACAGTGTGATACATACAGATTTATGCACATGTAACTAAACGTCCAGTCAATAATGATTAAGAATCGACTTTGATCATTAAAATGATCGAATCCTTGACATTAGTGTGAGCATTTCAGGACAAGAGAGATAAGAGAGATCTTTATAATAACTCTTTCTACTGCTTTAAGACATGTATTAATAACCTCAGCCTACATCATGCGGCGTCATGTTGGGATGTCACACCTATATGTGCGCGCTTATGTACAGTGGGCCTAATTGGTCTGCAGACACTTGGTGTTGAAGAGGAGGAGGGGAAATGGGATTGAAGCATCTGGTGTGAGAAACTGCTGATAACAACCTCAGTGCTGCAGTCTAGGATCTTCAAAGAGTGCAGATAGCAGCGGATCTGTATATTGTGACAGTGTGGTGTAATAATGCGGTATCCCTGCACTGAGTTATGATAGTTTTCATTATAAAGAGAAACATGGCAGCTTACAAGTGCATCTCACTCTTAAAGCCTTGTGCATTAACCTTTAGGTTTTTTTTTATTTCATATTTATATCCTGTTCATAGCCTGTACATACTTATAGTTATAGAATATTCATAACATACTTCATACCGTGTACATTATAACATACCATAATAGACCCATTTCTGTAATATACTTGCATATCTATATTATTGCTAATATATATTGTAATATATCTATATCATGGCTAAAGCACTTCTGGATGGATGCAAACTGCATTTCGTTGCCCTGTACCTGTGCATGTGCAATGACAATAAAGTTGAATTCTATTCTATTCTATTCTATGCTATTTAAAGTCAAAGTCATTTTTTTTATTATTATTAATTTGTGTGTTTTTTCTATAAAAAACACACAAATTAATAATAAAAAAATCTGTAACTGTAATGAAGAGCAGTTAAAGAAACTGCAATAAAAGCGATAAGAAATAAAGAATATTAGAGATATTTTAGTAAGAACCGACTCGCTGGAATATTTTTAAACGGTGTATTTATATTTGCTATTAATGTCACTTTCTTTGTTTACATCATTGGAGTCTCTCGTTTCTGGTGTTAGTTTGAGTTATTTTAGCTCATCTAAAAGGTGCTGTCTCACTGCTCAGTTCAAGCTGCACAGTAACCCGTTCAAACCAGTGCAAACAAACCAAACAGAGCTCATACGAGCTGCAGTAAACCCCAGAGATCCCATTGGCGATTAGTGAAGACTTATCATTGGCCATGGCCAGCAGCTATCAAGGACAGAGGACTAGTTTTCTGCGTGGCTGTCGTGATTTACAGAAACAGATATTGAATAAAAGCTAATAAAAAGCCAAATGACTGTCAGATAAAAGCTGACTGACATCAGCTTGTATTTCAACAAACATGTTTCCTCATTTGCTCTTTATGAAGACGGGAAACAAGTCTGTGCAAGCTTGATTACTCAAGAGTTCATGGACTCCAAAAAGCTTCTGTCTGTATGGAGATTTAAAGATAGATTATGCTATTTATTTATAATCTTTAGTCCAAATTATATGATCTGCAATTTTAACAATTGTAAGAATAAGTTGTTATGAATCTGAATCTTTAATGAATCTCATAAGTCACAAACACTGCAGGGGGCATGAAGTGATGCATTACCCAGTAGAAGCTATGCAGGACAGCCGCCGTAGCGCCCCTGTAACCTTACTCTATCCCTGAGAAGTCAAAGTACCCTCGTCCCCATTCTGCCAACAGTAAGATACACCAACCCGCTGAATGCAGAGAATCCTACACAGAGCAGTTCCATTCATAGTATAATTGATAGTGAATGGTTAAGAGTCTCAGCACATGCCATCAAATTATGCGCAAAGAGAGCATTATCCTTCACACAACACAACACACAGACACGGCAAATAATGGGACGCTTGACATTTAACAAGATTAGCATTTCAGCTAATCTGTGGCCTTAGCCCAATTTGCTACTCTCCATTGTTTTACTATTGTCTGATAATCAGAAGCACCTGAGGAATGACGAGTGTAATCACTAAACACTGCACAGATACGGAGGAACTGAAAGCATTAACTGTGCAAAGGGGTATCTGTGATTTGACCTGATATGTTTATAATTTACACGGTTATTAAAAAAATGTTTAGAAAACAGTAATTTGAGGCAAATTACACACTTCAAAGTCCAAGTACATCAATCAACCAGAAAAGCCATCTTTTAACATAATAACAAGCTTCCATTCCAGCATTTGGCTCATAAGTAGGCTGGAAGGCTGAAGGCTCAGAGAGTTTAGATTTAGCCCTAAAAGTGGTGACTGGAGGGGAAAAACTCAACGATCACTGAAATCACTCTTTTGAAATTACATATTGAATCTGCAAATGTTTTACGAGTTAAACAAAAAAACAGACAGAACGAACGGAGCTCAAACACAGATGCAGAACGCAACACCTGCAATCTGTTCACATTCAAATAATGCTTTCATTCGCACCTTTGTGCCAGCAGAGGTAAATACTAATTATTAAAGGTTTCATAATTAGTATTTAAGTAAAGATCTTGTTTGATCATATATGATCACAGCGAATAAAATAGATTAGTTCCAGCAGAAGTAGAATATACGGCACTTGAACACCCAGAACACCAACATAAATAAAAAATAACTTGATGTGTGAGTTTAAAGTGTTCTTAGATAAACATATACACACACACGTGCACAGAGGTGTACTAACAGGCACATTTCTTAGTTCTCTGTCTGCGCAATACAAAATTCATGATCTGAATGAGCCCACAGATGGCTGCCAATTTCATACCCTGACATGCTTTTTCTGAACATTGTGTTCATCTGTGCATGCTTTTCATTGTGCAAGTCCAGCAAGTCTGCAAGTACTTGAATTGGAAAAAGTTATTTGTTCAGGACTGAAAGCCGGGATGACAAACAAGGAATTTTTCAGTATTTATTCTAAAAAGACAGCAGCGAGGATTATACAGTCCATAGAAGTTGTCCTGCCGTGGCATGTGTGGCATAATATTTCTGACACATTTAGCACTGACAGACAGAAAAAGACGACTGGCTGACGCTACAGTGACACACAATGACCATTTGGACCAGGAGATTAAGCCTCATCCAATTACTAAACTCATCCAGTAATCACATAAACAATACACATCTGGAGAGCTACATAAATATAGAAACTCCTACCAAGTCAGAGCGTGTACAATAATGGGAGCGAAGGCAAAACAAACAACAGCAACGAAAACGCCAATAGAAACAGACTGCAATTGGGAGCGAAGGTAAAACAAATGAATAAATGATTGTGTTTTCTACCCCGAGGCTCCGTGGCGACAGGGGTGGGGTCGAGTTTTCAAGTGAGGTGGAGGCAGAATAAAGGAAATAGAACATGGCGAGTGGAAGCTTCTGAAGAAAGAAGGTCTGGGTGGAGAGGAAGAGAGGAGGAAAAGTAGGAGGTGATGAGGGACTGGGGAGGTAAAGTGCAGAGAGAGGCAAAACTGGAGCAAGAGAAGGAGGGAGGAGGGAGAGAGATGTATATTAGCACGCCTGTTTCTGCAGTGACTGCCTGGATGTGATAAATGTCCTGCGGATAGCAAACAGATATCGTACAACTCAACACAAACGTCACTTTTTTACAGACTCTGCTGTCTGTGATTTACACTTTCATTCATTTATTCTTTATGATGGTAACATGAGATCTATAATAATAGTAAGGTACTAATGAAAGCGTCAAATGAAACATGAAACTCATAAGGTTATGAGTGAATCCTTACAGGAGGTAACACTCCAGCGTAAGTGTTAAAAAGCACAACTTAAATCACTACAATCAGCCACCGTTACACATTTCTGCCTTAGCTACAAATGTGGATTCATGTCGAGCACCGTCTGTTCAGATGGCTGCGTGATTCACATCACTCTATGAAAGGTGCTTCAAGTCATATTTATTTACAAGGCTGTCATTATTCTTTGTTTATTTTAGCGTAAATAAATTTTATTAAAAGACCAAAGCCGTCAGGAGCCGGCTCTGTGACCCAGCATTTTGAGTTTATTTTATATTTTTGATTTCTTATGTTATATTGGAAATATGTACAGTTATTGTGCTATTTTTTAGTTGGGGTTGAGTTGTGTTTAGTCTAGGTTTCATCTATGCCCCTGTGTTTGTGAGTCTTTTCCTGTCTTCTGAGTCCGTCTGTCATGTGTTCCATGTCTACATTTCTCCAGGTTTCCTGTTTTATTTTGAAAGTCTTGTATTTCCATGTTCATTGTGTTTAGTTTTACTTCCCCTTGTGGCATCATGTTTATTTGTGTCAGCTGTGTCTCCCCAGGTGTTTCCACTTCCCTCATTACCCTCCTCTGCATTTAAGTCCTCTGTCTCCTTCTGTTCTTTGGTGGGTTTTCTGTTTGTCTTTATGTCACAGAGTTTCTGCTTCCTACTGTTCGGGTTCATGCTCAAACTCACGCTTGGATTATTTCACAGTTACGTTTGTTCCCGTTCAGTTTCATGTTCTTGTCGCTCATCATAGTTTTCACAGTCTAATTTTCCCAGTTGAGGTTTTTGTTTTCGTTTTCACTCCATAAAAACACCGGCGTTCTCTGGCCGTGACAAAAGTCTTGTTTTTTTCTTACACATATTTACTTTAACTGCTGAATTTTTTTAAGAAGAGATTATGTGAAAACTGGACACCACAGTGCTGTAAGATTTGCTTAAAAATGAGAACATTTGTTAGGGAGGATAGATTTAACGCACATTGTTGTGGTTCTGGGGACCCAGTGTTTGTCTTTTTTTCTAGCTCTCTTAGTTATTCTTTAGTATTTTGGTAGTTTCTAGCCCTCTAGTTTTGTTACTGTGCCTCCCTTGTGTTCCTCGTGTTACGTCTAATTATCCTGGTTTCTATGTTCAAGTATTTCTTGTTTTACTTTGACAGTGCCATGTCCTATGTTAGAATATTCTGCTTCCTCCCTGGCTGTATCCCAATTCAGAGTCTGCAGAAGATTAAGCTCAGCTATTGAACGGCGTATATTTTAAAGTAAAGGCTTTAAAACCAAGTTAGTACAAACGTCACTAATGTCACATAACTTTGCCGACATGTGGCCAACAGTAATGTTTTAATGTTCTTCGTTAGTAAACATTTGCACATAAATAAGTGACATAATATTCAGTACTTAAAGTTTACTCTTCGGCGGCCCTCATCCGCCGTTTTTTTCGGCAAAATTATCCACACCCACCGCCACGCTATGCATTCTGGGATATGTTGGGCCACGAAGTCTACACCGCCACGTCCTTAAAATTCAGGGAAATGAAGGAGGCATTTGAGGGCCGCATTTCGAGTAGCCTTCAAATTGGGACAGCCTTTGTCGCGTCGCGGTGACGTAATCGGCCTTAAAATGCGGCCTTTAAGGTTGCAGACCCTGAATTGGGATACAGCCCCTGCCTCGTGTGTGTCATTAATCCCAGCTGTGTTTCCCTCCTGGTCCTCGTTACCCTCTTGTGTATTTAGTCCTCTGTCTTCCTCTGTCTGTTGGTTTGTCTGCCTTTCTCCCCCCGTGTTTCCATGTTTCAGGTTTCTTGTTTTCAGACGTGACACATTGAGTTTTCTTGAATATAAAGGCTGTATTCATGGGAATTTTAAAAAATTGTTCTCCTCAAGGTCTTTTATGAATCGTTCAAGCATAAAAATGCATCATAAACCAAAACTGTGTCTACACATAACAAAATAGCTCATTTTAAATCGTATCCTTGGGCGCTTCGCTACAAACAGCTTGTTTCAAAAAAACTGAATTTATGAAGATGATAAATGCTAATGCTAACAGTGTGAGAGGCATCAAACTGTATGTTTTAACCAACAAGGTGAAACTAAGGGAAAAAGCTGCAATATAAACCCTTTAAAGACAAAAAAAAATTTATACTGAAAACTATTATCTCCAATAAACAAGTTACACAGCAGAACAAGTTTGTAATACCTGTATTCAGTCAAGAGAGCATTATTTAATCGAGTATTGCACTGAATGAGTTTATGAAGTCAAAAAAAATGGGCCTGAGTAGAGACGAGTGGAGTTTAATCTGTGACAACAGTCTGGCAGGTCAAACAGGGGTGTCATTGTGCCTTCAGCACATGTCAAAGATTACAAGTTTGTGCAGAGGTTGTGTTACAGAGCTACGTTTTTTCCTGCATGCTGGGTTTCAGCTACTTCTGTCTCCAGCCACGCAGTCGTGGCACACATAGATATCCATAAAGTGCTGGATTATTTATAACTATGTTGGGCTTTTGCTTTATGTATCTGGGTTAAATCACAGTAATTACGCCCCGACTGCATGAAGCGAAAGAAGGAAAAGTAAACAAGAAGCACAGAGGAACACAGAAGACTGAAGGAGAAGCTGCTGAAGACAAATCTATTTATTTCTGTTTCCTGCTGTCTTACTCTTACTCTGCTATATTTATAATTTCACAGTATTTTAGTAACATTCTTCCTCTTTTATGTCCTCTGCTTCACATCCTGTCACTACCGCACCACCACATTTCCCTCTTTCTTCTTTCTAAATCTTACTTTGGCGTCTTCTCAATCTCAGCTTTATTCCCCTTGGCCATCCTCCTGCTTTAACCCTCTTTTACTCATTTCTACCACAATCTTCTCCTTGCTCAAAAATTAAATGGCTGTTGGCAACAGCCCTGATTGATCTCGTGGCTGCCTATTAGTGTAGAGGCCAATAGCCTGCTCCTAAATGTCCTAGAGCCACTCTGAAAATCATTCCTGTTGCTGTGCACTCAGTCCCTACTCTGAGCGTGGAACAGCTTCTCAGTGGACTGCCTGGCAAGCACCATAAAATGTACCATATGGCAGAAATCCTCTAATACTAACAAATTACACGAGAATCTTTAATCAAAAACACTAGAAGGCTTTATATGTTTATTATATGCTGTTTGATGGCAACACAGAAAAATCAGTTTTCTACTTGAAGGAAAAGTGTGTGTTACAGTCACGCATGATGCAAGAACACCTGACTTTTACATGTAAGCCTGCAGATCTTGTCTCCAGTCATAACAACACAACTACTAAAAACTAAACAGTACGTTTTCATACATTGTGCATCCATTTTCAATGAATACAACAAAATTAAGACTGGAGTAGAATTGATTTGATGCTCTGTGCATCATATGAATGCTGTACTAAACTGCATCTAATATTATGTAAAGACTCATATTTTTACATATTAGTCGTGTATATTTTAAAAAAAAAGAAAGTTGGAGGATAACAGGAACTACTGTGAAAATTGTTTATTTTTTTTTTATACTTATCTATTTTATCTATTTATTTTATTTTAAAAAGAAATCTTCATTGATTTCATCATCCTGAATATGAATATCAAAAAACTTGTCCATCTATCAGTTTGATGACCAAGATATAAAGGACATGTTGTCGTCATCTTCTAGTTTCCTGCGTTTCTCAGTCACAGAGTTCATATAATTACCTGCTCACACTCTGCTGGACAGCTTAAAGCACAGAGATGTTCCTGCTCCTTTCTCTTCAGGTGTGGTCTGTGCTTTCTCTCTCAGTCTGAGATGTCTGATAAAGCCTCAAAGACTTGTACCACTTTCACAGGTGAATACCTAACCACAAAAGGCAGCTTCTCAAGAGAGGTTGCAAGCTCACCCAGAGCAGCCAATCATGACCGAGACATTCGAGAGTCAATACAATTGAAAGTAAAGCAGAAGAGGCTTGCAGTGAACCCTTCTCCTTTCTAAATGTTAAAGTGCTGCTAAAGGTCACGGAAGGATATAGGATTATTGCAGATTTCCACAGAGAGAGCTGAAGACAGAGAAGAAGAGGAAAAGGAAAACTAGAAGGGCAAAAGCTAAAAGGCTGGCAAAAACAGGATCCAAAAACGGAGTTTTGTTTAAACATGTCCACTTCAGGAAAACTCATAAAAGCTATATGACAGTAGATATTTTGATTGTGACAGAATCAAACTATCTTTTGCCTTTGCCAGCAAATCACAGAGAGGGAAAAAATGAGTAAGGAGGGAGATATATGCTGAGAAAACCCATAAAGATGAAGTAAACAAAGCAGAGTGTAAAGAAATACGTTGACAAGATGTAAAACATAAAAAATGGAAGATGGTGGACCTGAAAGAGGGAGAAACTAGGGCACAAGCAGGAGGAAACGACACGCTTATTCTTTAAAGTTGAGCCATCGCAACCACTAAATCCCCGACGCCGCCTGCCAGGACTCATCACGCCCGGTCCTGCCTCATCCCCTGGCGCCATCGTACCTTCCAGAGCTTCATTCATTCGTCCATATCCATCTGCCTCTCTTCCCTCTACTGCAGGTGGCAGGAGAGGAGACGGAGGGCAGTGCATTCATACTTTAATTTTCTGACCAAGTTCCCCTGACTTGTCTTCTCGGGCTGCGTTTAGGAGACGTGGAAGGAAGCGCAATCTACACATCTGGGTACCTTCTGCTCTCTTGTTCTTGTTTTTGTCTCTCTCTCAGTTTAGAAGTTCATATTTTAGTGGGTCATCCTGTTCTTCTGCTGAAGTCTCTGTTCTCTGTGTGCTGAGAGTCACACACACACACACCATTCTGCATTTCACCTCTTTCTCCTCATTCATCCCTGCACTAGCTTCACTCTGTGAGCTGTATTAATTCATGCCAGCATTGACAATATAATATTTATTTTTTCTCATCTTGGTCTATTTTTACACATAGAGGTTGTAATTTTTTTTAAATGCACTGAATGCTGATTACTGTGGGTCTGAAGAAGAAGTGCTACTCGTATCCAGATTTCATCAGCTAATTAAAAATGTTTTAATTACGAGTTGATATCTGTATTATAATATCCTTATCCTTAATATCCTAATATCCGAGAGCAAAAATAACCCGTACAACTGGATGTTGCATAAAAGACAGACCACACCGTCCTCCTCCCCTGCCACCTCCTTCACCTCTTTGGGGATGATACCTGCTGGCCATAACACCAATATTCTGTCCAGCGTCTTGTGAGTGTGTCTTCAGGTCTCCTCCATCTTATCTCACATTATCTTTAAAGTGAGCCCAAAAAAAGGAGACTTTGTTTGCTAAATGGATCATTATCCATAGCTAAGGACCGAAGCACATTTTTACCAGTAAGCCACAGCTTTGCCTTTGGGCTTCACTGTTTTAGCTAATCACTGCAGACCCTGCCCTGGCCCAACTGTTACCCACTTTGTTCGTCCAACACTCATGAGCAAGAATGCAAAACACTGCGGCTTATTCACTTAAGACACCAGCTCACTCCAAACTGGAGTGGACGAGCCAGCCTCTACCAAAGTGGAGGTGCTAATTCTCCTCTCTACTGCAAACCCCAACTACACATGTAGCTCCTGATGTGGAAAATGAGCTTGTGCTTCATCAGTATTTACTTGAAAAGACAAAAGACTTGAAAAGGTTGGGACACATCACAACTTGAATCTTAGCAGAATGAAAAAGCAACATCCCCTTTGTCACTGCAGACTGCGCCCTCACACATCCTGTCAGTCATAAGACAAGAAACTGTGTTGAAACTGTTGCACGCAATGTGAAGAGCTTCCAAAAGCAGAAGCCTTTTTGTTCAAATCAGATGAAGTGAGTTTTAATTGCCGAGTGTGAGTTAATCAAGTAGTTAAAGAGGCATGAAGACAGTGGAATAATTATTACAGCTCTCAGACTATATTTACTTCCATGTTAGACATTATGTCGTTTACAAAGGCTTCGAGGATAAACCTGAATTTTGAAAAAGTAAACTTGTGTCAGACTTTATTACACGATTTGATGCTGACAAATTAGTTTTAAGCCGTGTAATTCAGAGATTATGAAATTACTACAAGTGCAGCAGAAACAGACCTCTGCAGTCTAGCTATGATAAAGAAACTGTTTACATCGAGCTTGCAGAATAATAGTCTATTTATGCCGAATCCTCACTTCTGTTTTTGTAAACAAAAAGGTTTATAGTGATAAATTACAGCACTGTGCAAAAAGTCTCAAGCAACCCTCATTTCTTTGTATTTTGCTTCAAAACAGCCAGACTTTCTATGGACATCAGCTCCACGAGTGAACATCTCATTTTCATTTCAGACAAATCGTTTGTTTGTTTGTCTATTAAACAAATTTAACACTGACTGATGAATCATGAAGCAATAAAAAAGACAACAACAGACAACAACAACTCAAATGTTTGTACGGTGATCAAAGCCTGTAGCTAAAAATTAAAGCAGTTTCACAGCAACTCCTGATGTGTTTTTTTGGAGCAGTAATGTGTTCAGTGCTCCGTCACTTGAACTGTGGTGTTATATACAATAGCTATGAATTTCTCCAACACAACAGCTGACAGAACACATCTGGTGAATTAATATCAGTCTTTGTTGAACCAAACAACAAAGACAAACCAGGATTTCTGAATTTAAAAGAGGATAAACTGCTACAAAACACCAGCAACAAACAGCAAAATGTAGCTTTTAAAATCGATTTCTGAGATTCAATCATTTTCTTTTCCCAGCGGCACCTTTATCATGTCAGCACAGGTATCAGACGCGCTCTTTGTGGTCATACACTCCAGACATGTGTGATCTGTTCATGTCCATTTAAAAAAAGTAGCAGGTGAAATGTGCTGAGCTTCAATTTTCTTCACTTTTATAACTGGGAAAGCTTTTAGAAATGCTATGAATATAGCGTTTAAGCGCTTTAACTACGGAATCACTGTTCATTCATCAGCACATTTTTTATGGCTTGGTATGTTAGTCACATCGTTTCTCCTTGGTGTATGGTTTGGTTAAATCCAAAGTGCTAAATGGGATCTTTGTCATAAATTAAACCAGAGAAAAAACCTTTTTAACATTATACAACGAAGTATTTTAATCCTGAGTCTTTTCCAACTCCTTATGAGAGGGTTTTTTTTACTTTAATGTGAGTTTTGACAGTAAAGTGAGAACTAAACAGCTCTATAGTTGCTAAATATGGCAAAAAAAATAGCAAAGTCTCACTGAAAGCTGCCACAGCCAGAATAAGAGTGACGACGATGGAGAGCCAAGACACCCAGAGCGCCTTCTTCCTGTAGTTCTGTGCTTCATGGGGCTTCAGGCGCATGCTGCTCTCCAGGAGACCTGCAGTCAGACACATAAACTCTGTTACAAGGACAACTCTCTCTTTTTTTGTCTCTGGTTTGCAAGGTTCATTTAATGAAACACTTTGTGATCAAAGGTAAAGTAGGTGGCAATCTGAGTTATTAATACACTTAGAAAGGCGTTCAACTCTCTTTACCCTGAGTAATTAGTTTAGTCTACAGAAAAAAAAGGTTAAAGGCAATCATGTGTCTCTGAGTCCCACAGAGAAGAAGAAAGATATTCTAATATAGTTTAATTCAACGTTTTGCGCAAATAACTGGACTCGGGGTGTTTAGTACAGAGCGCTCAATGTAATAAAGGTTTATTGTGATCAGTAGAAAAAAAGAATAAAACAGAGCAGCTATAGCACAATATGCTGGAGTTTTCCAGAAAACTACCCGCTTTGTTTCAGGTACACTTTCAAAAGGGTGTCCGGTGGAAAAAACTCCTGGGACCACTGATGTGCCCTACTTTTCCAGTGCATCCTTGTATAAGAAGAATCTCAGATTTCCTTCGGTGTGAAGGAAGGTCACTGTGAAGATCCATTTAAAAAGTTTCAGTGCAACACCATTTATAATGACTCAACTCCAAATGGCCCGGCAGACGTCTTCATGGGTGATTATTATTGTCTTCTCATTCTATCACCTTCCAAGAGAGCCTTAAAGGTTCATGGAATAATCTGGAAACACAAATCATACTGAACGGTAAACGGCAGCTCGTGTATGAAACACCTGAACAGTGTCTGATATTCACCTTTCTTTTGAACCTCAACAGCACCCGTATCACTCCGCCACCAGCACTCACAAATTCAAAGCTTACGGACGCAGTAAAGTAGCTCTTTACTTTTAGTGTTAATATCCAGAGGTGGGACCAAGTCATTGTTTTGCAAGTCTCAAGTAAGTCTCAAGTCTTTATCCTCAAGTCAGAGTCAAGTCTCAAGTCACTGGTTTAAAAGTCCGAGTAAAGTCACAAGTCTGAAATTTTGAATTTTGAGTCCTTTCGAGTCTTTAAAAAAAAATGAAAAAAGAATGTTGCAGTTATATGCTAAATGTAAATATTAGACCATGTAATTTTTAAATCTCTGTTTTTCTCAACACGTGACGAAATAGTGAACTTAGAAAATATACACAAATTGTGAAATTGCACCTCTATAAAATGCAGCTCAATTAAACTTAGCTCCAAGAATAATTTTCACCAACAATTCTGAGATAAGCTGCATGTTATTCTTGGATGTGCTTGTAGGACCGGCTTTAAAATAGCATGACAAAAATATCATACACATTAAAGTTAGTTGACATCACAAAGTTAGATGAAGTCAGTCAAAAATAACTCCTTGCAGCATTTTTGAGTGTTATTTTTTCTTCTTAAAAAAATCTGGCTAATTTGATTGGCTTTGCTACAGCTCACGCACACATACGTACGGAGTGTGGTTGGAATAAATGAATTGAATTAATGGTGCACACTTTCTATATGTGTGTTAAATTTTAGATTTGGGGTGAAATATCAAGTCTTTTCAAGTAAACCGGTTAAAGTCCCAGGTCATTGGTGTAAAAGTCCAAGTCAAGTCACAGTCTTAGAACATTTTTTCAAGTCAAGTCTAAAGTCATAAAATTAATGACTCGAGTCCAAGTCATGTGACTCGAGTCCACACCTCTGTTAATATCATTGTTATTGTGTTATTGTAAATAACTAAAACTAAACTAAAACTAAATTTAGACATGAAAACAACAACTACACTTGTGAAAAAAATGTAAACTTACTGAGACAATTTTCTTAATTTGAAAAAACTAACTAAACTAAAATATTGTAGCGGTATTTGTTAGCTTTAGTATTTATTAGTTTCATAGAAATTGAATAAATAATTCATGTATTTTAAATAAATCAAACTGTGATATTTTACAGCTTTATTGGACGGATTTATCAGGCAGCCCACAAACTACAGAGATGTGGTGTTAAAGAAAAAGAGAATAACTCTTGGTCTAGACATTCACATGAAATTCAGCCCTGCTGTGGTGTGAGACGTCCTCGCCTGAAGTCACAGACTAAACAGCCCAGATTCAGGACTGCCTGAAGCGTTTTCATTGTCATGAAATGTGAGGATGGCTCTGCAAAGTCATGCATTATTTATAAGTCTGAACTTTTACATCCAAAAGCGATTGTAAGGCTGTTTTCTTTTTTCTTTTTTTCCTGAAATGTGTCCTGGGGACTGTCACAGTCATCACAAAAACAAGTTGAGAATAGAAATTAATAAAGGGAAAAACGAGTAACTGTCAACCTCTGAACTCCCTGAGCCAAATGTTTGGAATGCAACTTGAAATCAGCTTTTGAGATTTGCTTTAAAATCTTCATTAAATGATAGTTTATGCATAAATTGTTCATATTCTTAGTTATTACTGAAAGCACATGTTTTTGTTTGTTTTTTTACAGTGAGGCACTGTGCCATGCTCATCATGAGATATTAAGAAAAATGTATGTTTTTCCCACGCAGTAACACAGCTCTGTGTTTAGCCTTTATTGGAGCTGAGCCTTTATTCTTCTGCTCAACTCCAATCTAAAGGTTACAGTGGTTACAAGCTCCCATTAAGTGGCAACACAGAACTGCGTCACAGAGGAGGGAAAATCTGCTGATAAAAAGCTGACAAGTCATATGATCGTTTCATAAAGTGAAAGTGGTTTTACTAAAGGACGCGCCTGATGGCTGAACTTGTCTTCAGTGGTGCCAAATTAGAGAAAGAGGAGAGCTATGTTGGGGCTCAAAGATAAAAAAAAATCATCTTTGAAAGAATGATGAACATTAATGCGGTCAGACAACCACCTCTGAGCAAGCGCTTTGGTGAAATCCAGAATTGAATTCAAAATCCTGCTCCTCACATACAAGTCTTAAATAATCAGGCCCCATCTTATCTTAATGACCTTGTAGTACCATATCACCCTATTAGAGCACTTCGCTCCCGCTCTGCAGGCCTACTTGTTGTTCCTAGAGTATTTAAAAGTAGAATGGGAGGGAGAGCCTTCAGTTTTCAGGCCCCTCTTCTGTGGAACCAGCTTCCAGTTTGGATTCAGGAGACAGACACTATCTCTACTTTTAAGATTAGGCTTCAAACTTTCCTTTTTGCTAAAGCATATAGTTAGGGCTGGACCAGGTGACCCTGAATCCTCCCTTAGTTATGCTGCAATAGACGTAGGCTGCTGGGGGACTCCCATGATGCACTGGGTGTTTCTTCTTCAGTCACCTTTCTCACTCACTATGTGTTACTAGACCTCTCCTTCCCACTGTCACCAAAGTGCTTGCTCATAGGGGTCATATAATTGTTGGGTTTTTCTCCGTATGTATTATTGTAGGGTCTATCTTACAACAGCACCTTGAGGCGACTGTTGTTGTGATTCGGTGCTGTATAAATAAAATAAAATGAAAGTTGAAATAAAAATTGGTTACAGTAGGAACGAAAAACTCCCTTTCAACAGGAAGAAACTTTCAGCAGAACCAGGCTCAGGGAGGGGCGGGGCCATCTGCTGTGACAGGTTGAGGTGAGGAAGAGAGGATGTGTAGAAGAACACCAAATGTCATTTACTGTCAATCTGTCCATGTTTTAATGAATTCAACTCAATTCCATTTTATTTATGTAGCACCAAATCACAACAACAGTCAAGGCGCTTAATTGGATTCCTTCAGATTCACAGAATACATCACGCCGCACATACCCTGAGTACATCCAACAGACTGTCAAATTTCCCTTCAGTTTCCACAACAGCATCATGTTTTCAGAGAAGCTTGTTGCTCAGCAGTCTTTGTTACAACCACATTTCAGAGTCGCTAAGTGACTCTTTCGCCACCGATGCCGTGACGTCGAATCAAATTAAGTCCATTACTTTTATTTGACTTCCTTTTTTAAATGAGACCTCTTTTGTTTTGTGAGTCTCCAGCTCACCCTGCGCACAGGCTTTCTTGCTGCCACCTAAGACTGTTAGTCTTACATGGGTGCAGACAGAAGGAGACAAGTCAGATAGACCATACAGCAACACAGATATAATCCCTCACCAGATTCCCACCCGTGAAAGCTACCAACTGTTCCAAATAAAGCTTTGGTTTAGTTTCAAACTTGGTCCAGACTATACAAAAGCAGTTTGGACCCTAATAGATATAAAGATTGTAAAACTGTCTTTCAAAAGATACATTGTAGCTCCAATATCTTTAATCAAGACAGAAAAAAAAACCCAGTCTGCATGTAATTAGTTTATGAGGACTTAAACTTGATTTATTAAGTGTTTGATATCTTTTATGGATCTCACAACAATAAGTTACTGATCAGCGTCAAACTTGTCTTTGTGTTATTACAAAGTATAAATTACAAAATATAAATTTGTCACCACGAAGGGGAAAACAGCAAAACTCCACCTTTTTTGGTAACACTGTGACGCAGAAAAACAATTATCCCGTGACTCGTATCGTAACTAATCTTTTGCTCTAGCTGCAACAGATTTTGTTTTTTAAGGAAAAAGCTCAAAGAAAACCAGAAGAGTCACATGGGCTGTGCAAAAAGGGAGATGGAAATCATCTGGACGACTGCCATCAGAGCAAACTGTGATTTCTGTGTAATATTATTGGGACAAAGATCCATTAAAATGACTTTAAACCAAACATCAACAGTTATAAAAGACCAGCTAAATGCTACAATATCAATGAATCATGCTATATGGCCTATTTTATTTTATATTTGTTCTGAAGAAACTTTTCTTACAACCTGAGCTGAATGTGCTGTAAACAAGGTGCAAAGAGTGATTTTCTATGGATATTGTATAGTGCCTTTCCATTCTATTAGAGCACTCAAAATGATCATAAATTGCTCCAACATGAAGTGTCTTAGTCAAGTGCTGAGCTGCCTCTAGACTACCCACTAGACCCCTCTCTTGAGTTTGAGTTGAAATGTATCAGCTTGAGATAGACACGATAATTAGGAATAACTTGTATTGATTTTAAGTGACTTTAAAAAGGGGGGCAAAATTACCCATAACAGAGTCACCGGCTCTGTATATACTTCAGTGCAAAATCTTACTAAGTAATACACTGTTTTATAAATGACAAATAAAAATGACATGTGTTTTTTTTATTGTTTACTATCAGTTAAAAGATAATATAATAATAATAATAATAATAATAATAATAATAATAATAATAATAATAATAATAATATAATAATAATAATATCTGCTAATCAGTTAATAATTGGTTTGTAAACCATCTATGAACATTGGATTTATGGCATTTGTAAAATTGTAACTAACGTTGCAAAACTTAAAATAGTAAGAAATGCTCTTTAGTAGCTCTGTGAATGATGTTTGGTTATTTAAAGTTGAAACTGGTGTTTTTTCAATACTTGAATTAAAGAGAAAGAGTAAAACAGTGGAAAAAGTAAACTCAGTTAAAACCTTAACTGGTTAGTTAAGACTGAGTAAACTCAGTTTACTCTTTTACCCTCAAGTCTTTTTAATTGTATTTTTATTTGCATCATTTTGCGACTGAATCACATGGCTGCATAACAGTGAGAACCCTTAATGAGACATTTATAGCTCTAATACTTTATTTAGCTCATAACATTTTTTTATCATTTGCTACAAAATATCACAGTAATTGGTGTTTGACAGCTGAAATAGCAGCCCACAGTGTGTGTGTGTGTGTGTGTGTGTGTGTGTGTGTGTGTGAGAGAGAGAGAGAGAGAGAGACTGAGGGGGAAGTGGGACAGCATGGTAAATCACTGCTCACATGATCTCCAGCTGGGGGATCAGACAGGAGGCATGTGCTCAACATCTCCTCGTACTCTGACTCACACACAAGCTTGTGCGCATTTGCGCACGTCTCTCTCTCAATGCTCAACTCCTTCACACCTTTCTCTTCTAAAAATGATGAACATCAGCCACACAGCTCAAACATCTCCCATATGAACACATACATGAGGAAATACAAGAGAGATACTCCTGAGAGGGGTGTGACAAAACGGCTCCTAACCTTTTGTAACCCTGCTGTAAGCCTTACTATCATTGGTCATCAATATGTGCACCATGTCATGTGTATATCTTCATTAGTAAGATAGATATATAGACAGCATTGTTACAGGATACATTTATCATTTATGCAAATCAGAAGTGTGAAAACAAAAAGACTGGGGGAGGGGGGTGAAAGAGAGGCTGTGAAAGTGAAAAATACTGAATGAAATGTGTGTGCATGATGTACAGCAGCAGTGCTTAAACCACCATGCATCTGTTTCACTCGTTTCTTTGTTTTTTTTTTATATGAAGTGTCCTCTTTTTTCTCTCCTTACAGATTTTTAATATTGCTAATATTGCTAAAGTAATTACTTTAATTTATATCGCCTTGTTTGTTATCATGAGCGGTACCACGGCATTGTAAACATATCCCCACAAATTTATGGTCCGTTTTAGCAAGAATCTAAAACCTGCTGTTTGGGTTCATTGTAACAGCGCCCTCTAATGGCTCCAGTTATAATCAAAGGGACAGCAGTTTAATGATGTGGTTGCACAGCCATCGAGTCTGCACAGGATGGAGGTTAAGGTTGACAACAATGACACTAGACACAGACGACTGCTGTTCTTTTTCCATTCCAAGCAGGAAGCCACTGTTCCTTTTAACAATGACTAAAAACAAGAGTCTTGTAACCAAAACCTTAAAATTTCCATTAAAAATAAAAAAACTAGAGGCAAAGACATTGGGAAGATTGTTCAGCTTTTTTGGTCAGTTTTCTATTAAAAAAAAGTGAATTTAACTGACGACAAATAATATTTTTAATACACACAATGTTAAAGGTGTCTGTAGTTCCAGTTTGTTCTTCTGCCACCTGACGTGTATCCTAAAAGCTATTCCAAGCTGGAGTATCAGTCTTGTCTCATCATTCAGTGAGATCCCAGACATGGATTTCAGCTCTTAGAAATAATCCATCAGAACATTAAAACATTTCAGCAGTTCATTATTATTGCAGACATGCTTGATCACATTGCAAGACTACTGGGAGAAACAGTATTTAATCAGTATGTCAGCAGATCCAATAAACATTCTTTATATTTAATGGGAGTCTCAATTACAGGCAATAAGTTTATTATTTGTTTTTTAATTCTCTGGAGAGTTTTTAAAGTGATTAAGCAAATGCAAAGGCACACTGGAGGGTTTGTGAAACATATAAACAACCAGCCTCTAGTTGCATGTCTTTTAAAAAAGGCAACTTTTTCCAAATGCAATGTGGGCCAATGTCTGCAAATGAATGAATGAGTCTAAGAGCTGAAGTGTTAAAGCTTTAAACTTCACTTTGAATTTGATCATTTGGTCTGGTACGAATCCTGCTGATGAGTGGTTGTCATTTATTATTCAAGGAGCAGACTAAAAATATCTCACATGAGTAAAAATAACCATCCCATCCCCACAGGGCACACACACACACGCACACACGCACATGAGCATCCATAACTTTCACAATGCATCCCCAAACCTGCCATAGGTGTGTCAAGTTACCTTCTCCCTCCACCGTGTCTGTGATTTTCATCTCCTGGCCCACGGTGAATGACTCAGGCTCCGTGGGGGTTTTGGCTTGCTGGTGATTGTGGTTGGTGAAGCCATCCGGGGCGCACTGGCCGTTCCGCACCGTTGCCGGGCAGGGATCCACAACAGTCGGGTCTGGGACGGGGTAGGACTCTTGAGTCACCTGGTCTGTCATTCTTACTGCGGTTGTTTTGCTTTCAGTCTCAGAGGAAGATGATGATGATGGAAAAAAGATTCACACCGGTTCGATAAGTGCAGCAGCCATCCAGCGTGTCCAATATGCCACCGGTGTCGACTCAGTTGCGCAGAGGGGAGAGAGAAGAGATGGCGATAAGACAAGATGGGAGATAACGGATTTATCTTCGTAGCATCAGCAGCGAAGCAACTCCCTCTGAGAGAAGTGAGCACTGTAGGATCAGTGCAAACACCCTGCTGGCTGAGCCACTTAGACACAGTTTAGGGTTAGATGCGACAAAGCGATAAATTGCAGAGATCTGCTGTGAATCAAGAAGGCGGTACCTTCAAGTTTTCCCCCTCCTCCCCTTCCTCTTTCTCTCCTCCTCCCATAATTCAGCTCTTAATTCAGAATCAGTACATCCAGTGACATCTGCCCTGAGTTAGCCAAGCATTTTTACACTTTCTCTTTGAGTTTGCTGTGATTTATACGCACAGGAGACCTGTAGCCCAAAGCCCAAACCTTTACACAGGCATTCAATAAGCTACCGAGCAACTTAACATTACCCTGCTGCCACAGATGGCCTTAATGCACGTTAGTAAATTGTATTTAACCATTTTGTTTTCTACTTATATTTGTGCCAGTATGTTTATGTTATTAAAGGTTTTTGTATCGTGTGAGGGATTATTGCCCTAAATTCGATATGCTTGCATATTGACAATAACCAGTTTTGGATCTTGAACCCTGGCAGGTTGACCAACCTTAATCAGCCACCAGGTGGCATCCTCGAGCAGCGATATGTGCAAGCAATTAAATAAAGTTGGCTAATGAAGGTGGTTTCAGTACATTTCAAACTGTGCAGGCTAGCCACAGAAATAAGCTGCAGCCATGATGTGAAACCAAAATAATCAATTAAAGCCATGAGTGCAAAATTCAGGATCAGTGTAACGAAGGCAGACAGTTAAAGGAGCAGGTTTACAGCCTCTGCTCTGGTTTTCTGTTTGTTTCAAAGATTGGGCAATAAATGTCCCAGCAGCAGACCTGTCGGTCATTGGTTTCAGGCTGAGGGTGGGGAGTGAATGTGCCCACAGTTTTTCCCAGGATACCTCGGCCAGCAGACCTTTACGTTTTCCGTGAATAATAATCATAAGGATGAAGGTTGATATTCACAATCATATTTTACCAAAGGAGTGGCCCGACCTGAAGCAGGTAGGAACTGTCACAGACAAGATGATTTGACTTTTAATGTCACGGAGCTCGAGTGTTAAATAAACCCACAGTCTGTAGATGAGATCTCACCTGAAGTGGGTCAGTGGGTTTGAGAAAAACATCTTTGTGTCACTTCCCTGGCAGATGGAGCTTGAACTGGGGCTATTAAATGCTACTAACGTTAAATATATAGACTTTTCAGCTGGCTTGTCAGCAGGGAGATTAAAAGTCCACTGCATAAATCTGTCCTCTATGGATGGTTAAACTTTAATCAATAGACCTTGGACTTGGTTTATCTGTTCCTGCCCTTATGTCTTTGTCACTGCCTGGCTAATCATTTCCCACATTTAAAGCTGAACAGAAGACATGAGCTAAAGCCTGAGTCTTCCCGCAAGATCTCCTACATAAAAAACAAAACTTAATACAAGGCAAATCATTAAATCATGTGGCATTCTCTACACCATATGTTTTATTGCAAATATGTCTTCCTCTATGAAACATCATGTCTATAAGATGCTGCTATATGCTGAGTGACTGCTGCTTGTCAACCACATTTCATTGCAATGTTGACCCTGTGCTAACTTGCATATGACAAATAAAACTGAAAACTGAAGAATCTTTTGCAAAGAATCTGATATTTAAAAATTTACGTTGGCTGGAGTTGGTTAAAGGGCCCTAAGCACAACATTATTTGAACTTGAGATCAAGTCCACAGTTAAACTGGCATGATGACATTTTATTTAAAGCAACCTTTCACTGAAACAGTTTTTTGAGGCCACAGATCCACACATCAAACACGGGTGTAAAACCCATCTTGCAACTGGAAAAACAGAAGCTCCTCAGTGGCATTATCCAAGTACACAGTACAGCTGATCTGCATGGATATGAAAAGGGGCTTTTCTGCTGTATTGCTCACGTAGCTCATCTGCAGCTTCATTTGTATGCAAAAAGTGTCAGCATGCTCAAAAGGCAATATCTTTTAGGTATTCAGGGCACTGGAGTGGCCAGTCCTGTAGGTTGATGACCAAACCCTCACAGATGTGATAACAAAATCAACATTTTCTATCAGAATGAAACAACAAATATGCAATCAAATATATGGCTGATATTTATATGTGATGTTTTTAAACTCTGGGTTTGTAAAACTTGTATTTTTTATGTGTTTCAGAG
This sequence comes from Neolamprologus brichardi, assembly GCF_056152115.1. NCBI lineage: Eukaryota > Metazoa > Chordata > Actinopteri > Cichliformes > Cichlidae > Neolamprologus > Neolamprologus brichardi. The sequence goes on along the minus strand of NC_142119.1, from coordinate 6,255,658 downwards.
GTATGGCTATGATGGGTTTGTCCAGCTTCACCATCACTGCGAGGTAAGTCACTATTTCCTCTGCTTTCCTATGCAGCTACAGACAGGGTGCAGGTGCAGGAGCACTTATGCACTGCACTACTTTGTTGAACACACAGCAGATTCATCCCAGCTGGCGACTGCACCCACCCCGCAGACCTGCCAGGCTGGTCCTGGCTATGTGAGCAGCTGCAGAACCCAGCGAGGTGATACAGCATCAGTCAAGTGATTCGGTTCAAACAGCCGTAACGCAGCCCGATACAGAGCAGCTTTGCAACTTTTAGCCCCAAACATGGGCGGAGCATTTTAGTAACAGCAAAGTATACTTGACAATGAACAGTCCATTCTTCAGAATTAATGCCTAAACTTGGATAAGCAATGAACTTGTGCTTGTGTGTTTCGTACTAAACATCTTAGAGGAGTCCAGGCCTCTAAGAGTCACCCAGAACATTTGCAGTAATATCAACTGTCTGCTGCCATCATGTGGCTCAGTTTTGTTAGCAAATGTAAAAGTTACAACATGTGCTTTAAAACCTAACCTAACACAAACCTAATTTCAAAAAAGCTGGGCCACAGCATGAAATGTATATAAAAAACAGAACGCAGTGATTTGAAAATCTCATAAACCCATATTTGATTTACAGCAGAGCATAGAAAACATATCAACTGCTTAAACTAGGAACACATGCCATTCATTTTGAATTTGATGGCAGCAACACATCTCAAAAATGTTAAGAAAGGGGAGATGGGGCCATCTTCTCCACTGTGAAGCGTCCCGTCTTTATTTGGTCCGTAAATGTCTGGGAGCCGCTGGACTTTTGGAAGAGGAGTGTTGTCCCATTCTTGTCTGGTGGAGGATTCTAGCTGGGTCTTCTTTTTAGATTTTGATTTCATGTGCAAAATATTTTCAGCTGGTGAAGGTCTGGACTACAGGTAGGGCAGTTCAGGACTCTTCTACTACAAAGCCATGCTGTTGGAATAGACACAGTATGCAGTTTGGCGTTGTCATGCTGACATATGCAGCGACTTCCCAGATTAAAGACGTCATATCAATAGGAGGATATATATGTTCACCTAAAACCTGTATATAGCTTTCAGTATTGATGGTATCTTTCCAGATGTGTAAGCTGCCACTGCCACAGGAACTAATGCACCCCCGTACCATCAGAGATGCAGGTGCTTTAAGTGGGTGTTGAAAACCAACTGGATGGTCCCTCTCCTTATTAGTCCAGAGGAGGAAAAGGCCATTTTTTCCGAAAGGAATTTCAAATTTAAACTAATCCAACCGCAGAACAGTTTTCCATATTGCCTCAGTCTATATTAAATGAATGAGGACAAGACCTTTTTGGCTGATGTTCACATATGGCTTCTTCTTTGTATCATAGAGCTTCAACTTGCATTTGTGGATGACACAGTGGCTAGAAGTGTTCCTAAGCCCAAATCACATGCATTGATTTCCATGACAGAATCGCCCCTGTTTTTAATGCAGTGCCACCCGAGGGTCCGAACATCAGTGACATTAGCACTGATTTTTTAGTTTTGTCCAGATTCTCTGAATCCTGCTGATATTTTGCACTAAAGATGATTAAATATTTAAGTCGTTGGAATTTATTGTTGAGGAACATTATTCTACTTGTAGACTTCTGAGAAAGTCTTCCTGTCTAAGATGCACATATTTTATGTGATTATGTTTCTGGGATCATTGCAGTCTGTTATTTGCAAGTCTCACAGCATCCCAGCTTTTCAAAAGTAAGGTTGTAACTGACCAATAACACAAAGAAAATCTGTTCAAAGACAATCCAAAGATATTAAAAGAAACTAGAGCTGATAGTGGTCTTAATGTTGTGTTTTAGGGTGAAGCAAAGATGATAAAGGATGGGAAGGTTTTCCGGGTAATACAGGAAAACTGCTGGGATCCAAATGCTCGCATAAAGGACATGGATAAACACGGTACATGCACAGACACAAATGACACAAAGTTTGGTAGTTTCATCCTTTAATCAGTGACTAAAAGCAGCATTTCTTTTCACGGCCTGCAGGTGTCACACTGCAGGCCCTTTCGACCGTTCCTGTGATGTTCAGTTATTGGGTAAATGCACAGCCAGTCACTGCAGATTTGGTCAAAAGCTGTGTGACAAAGTGGTGTCTACTGTGTGTCAGATAACTGAGTTGTGCCTACCACTAAACTTTGCAATACTACAAGCTGCTTAATGATCTTCTTCAATCGAGAAGTCTTCACAGATATATTTGTGTATATTCATCGTGTGTTTTGATTGCAGGCTAAGCCTCACGACACACTCGATCTCTGTGTCCTTTTGAATGACGACTTGGCTAAGACAGTGCGTAGCCACCCCAAGAGGTTTGTGGGCCTGGGCACACTGCCCATGCAGGCCCCTGATTTAGCTGTGATGGAGATGAGGCGCTGTGTGAAGGAGCTAGGCTTCCCTGGGGTCCAGATTGGGTCACATATCAACAACTGGGACCTCAATGCCTCTGAACTCTATCCCTTCTATGCTGTAAGACTTTACACACTTGCATGATAACATGGGGTTATTGTGATAGTGTTTTTTAATTATGCCTACATTGGTTCCAATAATTTTTCTTTATAATTATGGCCTAATTTCTTACTCATTTCTTATTCTGATAAACACTACAGGAAGCAGAGGAGCTGGGCTGTTCCATATTTGTCCACCCATGGGACATGCAGACAGATGGGAGGATGGCAAAGTATTGGCTACCCTGGCTAGTGGGTGAGGAGGATACTGGAGTGGGAACAGGACATACTGACTATTACATCTGGTCTCGCCAACTAAAAACAACACTAATATTAAAACAAGCCAGCTTTTATGTGCTATTTAGTGCATTGTGATGGAAAAATATTAATGTTTATATGTTTTTAAATGTTTTTCTTTCCTTAGGTATGCCATCTGAGACAACCGTGGCCATTTGCTCGATGATATTTGGTGGTATCTTTGAGAGATTTCCAAAACTGAAAGTCTGCTTTGCTCATGGAGGTATAAAAAGATAACACCATGCTTATCATTTAGTTTACTATTAATATCACAGCAGTATATAAAAAACACTAGGCAGCCAAATTTTCAATGTATTCTTCCTTTATGTTCTTCCTTTAAGATGAAATAAGCTCCTGTGTGTTGATATTTGACGTTTAGTGCCTGTGTTCACGTGTATCCAGGTGGCTCTTTCCCATTCACTGTTGGCAGAATTGAACACGGCCACAAAGTCCGCCCTGACCTTTGCGCAGCTGACAACGATGTCAGTCCACGGAAATACCTCGGTTCTTTTTACACCGACTCCCTGGTTCACGATCCCGCCTCCCTGAAGCTGCTCATTGACATTATTGGAAAAGTGAGCTGGTGTCCAACACTCATTCATTCCACGAGTCACGCCTCTTTGGTGGCGAGAGAGGATTGATTCAAAACACACTGAAGAGTACTGACTAAACACAGAGAATGTGGACTGTGAGAGTGTATGCTGATGTGTGGAAACACTGATGTTTTCAGGATGGAGTTATTCCTGCTTTCACCAAATCTTCATGTGCTAAGTTCACATTTTCCTGTTCCAGGATAAAGTGATGCTGGGAACAGATTATCCATTCCCACTTGGTGAGCTACAGCCAGGATCACTCATCGAGTCGATGGATGTGTTTGATGATACACTAAAGGTAGCATTATTTTCTTCTCGTTTACTTAAGCAGCACAGGAGAAAGGGTTTGTCATCGTGGTGGACTCTACCACACATGGAAAGAAAGGAAAGCCAGCCATTGTACATCATGTAAATCCTGAACCATGTTTATTGAACACTTAACAAAGAAAACAAAACCAAAAAAAACCCTAAAACAAATTTAACAAATATATGTGTTTTAATTTGTGTGTGTGTGTATTTTTCTTTAGATTTAAAAAACAAATCACACTGATGATATAGAGGCCCCCCAAAAACTCATGTATCAAATATGATATACTTGGCATTACAGTTGTTTTGTAGATTTTAATGACAGATTTTTTTTTAATATCTTCAAAATAATGACTCTCTCTTTTGTGTTACAGGATAAACTGCTTGCTGGAAACGCACTAGAATTCTTAGGACTGAAACGGGAGCTTTTTATGTAACATGATACTGAAATACCACCAATGGTCATTAAGTACAAAGGATTTTTTTTTTTGCAAATATTTGTGTTTGAATGATTTTTTTTTAAAGATTCTAATTATGGAACATTGTTATTCATGTTTATCATCAGAAGGTAAGCACTGTACTCATAGAGGAGACAGCTGATGTTGCTATTTTCAGAATGTAAAGATGTAATGTTATCACTCTAAGTTAGTCCTGCACAAATTTTAGAGTAATTACGGTATAGTAATTGTAATGTTGTAAATGTAACAGGTTTGTCCATGCTCTAAATAAAAATGTTAATATGTTTTGAAGCAGTATTCTTCTTTCTTATAGTAAAATAGCTTTGGACAGATTCATCTCTCGGGTCTTTGCTGACATGGACATAATCAGTGATGGGAATAACGTGTTACAACTAACGGCGTTACTTTTTTCAGTTACGAGTAATCTAACTAATTACTATTCCTATTGTTACAACGCTGTTACCATTACTAACAAGAAAATGCAGTGCGGTCGCGTTACTATTTTTCAACAAACAGATGGTTGAAGCTGTCCTCAGCTTACCGCATCTTATATCAGTTGCACGGAAGTAGCTGTAAGTAATCTCCCGCGGGCAGCAATCACTTTCTGTCCGACCATCACTTTTTGGCACAACACCTGGAGCTAAGGGGCAAAACAATCGTATGAGTGCTGCTGTTTGACTGAGGAAGAATAAAGTAGTTGAGGCAAGCCAATCACATGACCACTTAAAGACAAAGCAACAAGGTGATATATACCAGTTTTTAAATCGTGTTGATAGGCCACGTAAAACCAGAGTCATGATAAACAATATATACGCAGCGTTTTTTCCTCAATAGTTTTGTCATGTTTACTGTCTAAGGACAGCGCTAGCAAGCACTCTCTGCTTATGAGCAAAAAATTTAAAAAACAAAACAAAAAACAGCCCGTTGTTTTGGTGAAAAATGTCAACCAATCAAAAAATTGGCAGCATGACATTTAGTTGTTTAGGAAGAGGGGGAAGTTTTAGGAGTGACAGCGAGCGAGAGAGAGAGAGAGATAAAGACAGCAGAAAAAGAGAGAGAGCAAGTTTTGAGATGTGAGAGATTTGTGACGTTTAGTGTGTTTGCAGTGTGTAGTTAGGTGTTGTCTTGTGTAGTTAGTGTGTAGTGTTGTGGATAGTTTTGTGTTGTGTGTCAGAACAATGAGGCGACTGCTGTCTCCAGGTAGAAACAGGAGTGATACACTTGCTGCTGTCAGACCTGCAGGTATCAGGCTGTGATGTTCTCCTTTATCGTGGACAGAAATATTTGGAGTGGCACAAATAATTTGTGTGACATCTTATTGAATGCAGAACAGCTGATTGTTCTGTAAATAGTTTGAAATGGTTATTTAAAAAGGGTAAAAGGTAAATGGCTGCAAATAACTTTGTTGTTTGCAAAACTTGTGCTTATGATTTTAAAATTGACAATTTATATTTGCATTTAAAGTTATGAAATATGACTCATTAAACATGTTTGTGGTTGTTATAGTAAAAAATATAACTTTTTCTACTCAGATTTTATGTTTTTTGTCGGATTTTAGGTCAATTGTGTTAATAGAGTATGTCAAAATGAAAACATGACTGTAAATTCAGACACGTGAGGTTGTGCTGAAAAGAATGATACCAAATAAGGCAAAGTAAATAGTTTTTAAAGGTAAAATGTGGAGGGAAAATCAAAAGTAGTTAAAAATGGCCAATTATACCCTGGACCCCAGAGGGTTAAACTTTTTTTTTTTTTTTAAAGTAACGCAATAGTTACTTTTCAAGTAATTAATTACTTTTAGAATCTTGTAACTCAGTTACTAACTCAGTTACTTTTTTGAAGAGGTAACTAGTAACTATAATTAATTACTTTTTCAAAGTAACTTGCCCAACACTGGACATAATACAGATAGGGGTTTTCGGCCTGCGACTTCTTTTGTTTGTTACTTGTCCAGTTTCCTCATTGTTTATAAGGACACACTGCATTGCACTGCAGCTAATAACTCTTTGGAAATCAACTTGTTGATACAAAAATATCATTCCATCTCTGTCAAACTGTGTTATTGTTTCCGTTTTAGCACAGCTTCAACTAAAGTGGGAAGGAATTGTGTGTTTTTGTGAAAAGCTGCAAGTATGAAAGTGCCTAAAGATACAATTTAAAAATAGTTTTTTGTTGTTATGGGTGGACACGACACTGGTTCATCTCTTTGGGTAGATACAATGGTACAAATGGTCAGGTACAACGACTGGGCCAAGGACGGAACAAGCAGCCAATGTCCAAAGAAAAACTTTGAAAACCTTCAAAGGTCTGGAGAACTATTGTGAAAGACCACTTCTCAAAATTACAGTACAGTCTGCTGTTAAAGTTTTGCAACAGCTACCTGTCATGCTTAGATTTCATTTATAATGTTTGCATTTTACTCTTACAGCCTCAGAGGGTGAAGCCCCCACTTACATGATTGAATTGCTTCACATCCTACATTACAAGCCAGGTTTTTAGGGTCACAGATCAGGGCCTTCTTATGATTCTGCATACCTGTCAGAAAACTAAGTGATTGTGACGATATTTGGGTCGTGCTATGTGTTTTATGTTCATTTTGCTTGCTTATATGCATCTTGGGTCATTGTTATAGTATTGATTGTTTCTTACTAAATCTAAAGCAATTTGTGGCTGTTCTCATTTTAAGAAGTGCTGTATAAATACAATTTTACTTCAATGGAAGCTAAAGTTTGTTCTTATGGCTCAATGGTCTTTGTGTCTCTTCATTTTTCTGGATCTCATCAGTGAGCCATTCATAGATGAGCATATCAGTAGTTTGTGAGCCACAGGTTCCTGACATGTTCATTTTTACAAAATGTAGGACACTGTCCAGGTGTGTGAGACAAAGGGACGAGAGATAAAATCCTGTTTAGTTCCATAAAAAGTAGGACATCTAACCATCCAAAGTGGAGATTATTGTAGGCGATCAGTGGTTCCGGCCTCTGAGGAATAAAAGATAAATGTATTAACTTCAATTTTAAATCATTAGCAGTCTTTAAAACATTAATAAATGTAAATTACAATGTAGTTTTAAAGCATCTTTTTTGACTTTAGGAGCAACAGGCCATGATAAGACGTCAATATAACTCCAATATACATTGGTGTACCCAGGTAGAGAGGTTGAAAACCTTTAATTTATTTGGAAACACATCAGTGAGGATCTCACCTGATCTCACAACACCTAGAGGTTACTCAAGAAAACACAACAAAGACTGTACTTAAGGAAAGACTTGAGATGACGGAGAACATTTGGCATGTCAACTACAATCCTCAGCAGCTTCTACAGATACAGTTAGTGTTAGAGTGTCTTCAGGTCCTCGGTCACAGTGTGGTATGGACGCTGGACTGTTCAAAAGCTCCAATATATCACTGGAGCAGCCTTCTCATCAGTACAGGACAGCTAAGCCACAAGGGTTGTTAGGAGAACCCACAACAACATTAAGGACAATACACACCCATAACGCAGTCTGTTTATGCTTCTTCTCTTGAGCAGAAGTTAAAAGAGTCTGAAATTCAGGACTAAAAGACCCCAAAATATTCTTCCACAAGCAATCAGACTCCTGAACAAGACATACACTCACCCACTGCTACTGTTGACTCCTTCTTCTTTTGGCTAGTCTGTTTAAGGTTTGCCGCAGTGGCCAAAGTATTTTATCTGCCTCCATCTGGTATCCCTTGCATCCTCTTCTGCCACAACAACCCTCCACGTGTCCTTTTTCACTACATCCACAAGCCTATTCTTTAGCTCAGGAGGTAGAGCACGTCATCTACTAACTGGAAGGTTGGTGGTTTGATCCCTGGATGCCAAATATGCTTGTGCAAGATACTAACCCCAAGATGCTCTTGTATGGGTGTGAATGTTTGATAGAATGTACATAGCATAGAAAAAAAATTGCTTGGGTGAATGAGGCATGTTTGATAAAGTTCTTTATCCAACAGAGCAGAAAAGTGCTTTATAAGAACCAACAGCATCTTCTGTGGTTTTCCTCTTTTTCTCCTGCCTGGCAGCTCCACATTCAACATCCTTTAATATATCCACAATCACTCCTCTGCACAAGTTCAAACCATTCAAGCCTTGCGTCTCTAATCTTGTGTCTGCCAATAAAATTTATAACAACTACAACTAGGCTTCCCGGCTTTTTGTCAGGTCAAACCATTATCCGTTATTACACTAATTAAGATCTGTTTCTAGACTTGCGCATTGCAAGGGACAACTAAGGCTTTCAAGCTTAGACATTTTTTTGAACTCATTTTACTGTTTCTATTTCTTACTTGCACTTTCTTTTGTCCATTTCTTTGATCTTTTTTTTGCATTTATATAATTGTTTTGTGGGAAGGGAGGCTGGAAAAATAAAAGTTTCATTATACTGTGTAATACTGTAAAACTGTAAAGCATTATATTTATTTCTATCGTGCATGTGACAATATAATCTTTGCAATAAAGCAGTCTTCATTTATTTAAAAACCGGGCACACAAGTCGGAAAAGTTGCGTTTCCTGTGCGACACTGACGTCATATCCTCTTTCTTGATGCCCAAGCAAACGTTGGAGAGTAATGGCGGCGTGCCGGGGGTCTTCGTCGAAATGGTTTTTCACCCGGGAACAGCTCGAAAACACGCCGTCTCGCCGAAGTGGAGTAGACGCAGATCGAGAACTCTCCTACCGACAGCAAGCGGCAAATCTGATCCAAGATATGGGTCAAAGACTCAACGTGTATCCTTTGTAAACATCTCCTCCTCCGGCAGGTTGGACGGAGACATGGCGCTCACTAACCGCTAGCTATGCCCGTTAGCTGATTTTGAACCGCTTTTGAGGTTCGGGAGCTTGACGCGGGACTTTTCAGTTGGTGTGCTTTGTTTTGTTATGTTCTTGAAAAATATTTTAGCTTATTAAGTCGTTTACCTTTAAGTACAGTAATGCCTTTCACTCTTAATTGTTTTCCCTTTGGCTTCGCGCTAATGTAGCATGCTAGTTATTTCTCTAGCTAATAGTTCGCGTGTTGAAGGCCTTGAAGCTAATTTGCAGCTTTGATTGGCCCACAGAAATACATAGCTTCACAAAAAAATCATTTATTTACTGGATAACGTTATATTTTCGTAGTCTGGTCTGTAGTAGGTGTTTTTTCTTAAATCCATTATTTTTCCTCTTCTGGTTTATGTTAATGTCACTGTACCGACATAAATACAAACTTTAGATTTCTCTCTACACTCAGTGATTTTTGTTATTTAGGCCATTATTTAAAGCTAATAAGATGCGAATCGTGACTCTATAAACTGTCAAATTGCCGTTTTTTTTTTTTTTTTTAAAGTTGAGAAAGTTGACGTATATCGACTCCTTCAGCTGGTTAAGACTGTGTATGTTGAGATAAATATAAGAGCATTTGTTTTGCTCTGACTTTCCTTGACTCTCCCTTCAGCTCTCAATTAACAATAAACACAGCAATCGTTTACATGCATAGATTTTATATGCACCATTCTTTCAGCAAATTCCATAGGAATGTAAGTAGTAATATAGCTAGCTCTCTTGTTTACCACCAGCCACCTGTTGAGTAGATTTGACAGATATACTTACATTTTTAATTTTTTATACAGATAATCTCTCCAACCACCCTATTCTTGGCTGCAAAAGTGGAAGAGCAACCTCGGAAACTCGAACATGTAATCAAAGTTGCACATGCTTGCCTAAATCCCCAAGAACCGCCTCTAGACACAAAAAGTAATGTAAGTATCGGCATCTGTGCATATTGTATTGTTTAAAAAAATTCTTTCCAGTTGTCTCAGTGGTCATGGTTTGCCTGTGTTAAAGCGGCTGGGCCGCATTTCCCTACGCTGTAAAACGGTTCTGATTATTCTGCACTGGCCTGCAGTTGGTGTGTACAAAACAAATACACCCATCAAGGCTTGCAGTAATAGTGTAATGAGCCTCTCTGTTTGGAGTTTTGGCCATTTGCAATCAGATGTTAGGGGGTTAGATTAATAGACACATTACAGTTGTGTTGTAATGACTGTCTATCAAACTTCAGGCATACCTCCAGCAAGCTCAAGAGCTGGTGATACTTGAATCCATAGTGCTGCAGACCCTGGGTGAGTAGTGGTGACTGGAGTGGATGACTTGAGAGCGGTTTGTTTGTCAATATCATTGGTTAATTATAAGTAAGGGAGTAGTGCTATTGATTACTGATGAATTTGTTTATCACAGCCTGCTGACTGAAATGTTTTATTTGCATATGGTTGTTTTCACATGTTTTCAGTGAATCATGTAAAGGTGACATGTCATTCTCTTTTTGCTAATGCTAGTTACAAATGTGGCACTGATTTTTATTTTATTTTTTTTCTCCATCTAGTTGCAAAATTCTATGTTGAAACGAGGGATGCACCGATCCAACTTTTCCCATTTGTGATACCTAAAGTGTATCTGCTGATACTTTGTAGTGATTTTATACCAGTGTTGAAATATGTATTCTTCACTAGGAAGAGACTTGGGATAGTTTTTTGTTTGTTTTTAATGTAATGTTAGGCAACATGAGATTAATCTTAAACATCACTTTCTTAGATTATATGTAAAACAAGAGCTAAGAAAGGAGTACCCTAGATAAATTACATTTCGTGGATCTGCAGTGATTAGTAAAATGTTACATAAAAACTTACACAAAACATTTCATTATTTATTGTGGGTAAATAGATTTATTAGTGTTATTTCTGTCATTTATTTGCTATAGCGCTATTTGAGCTCAAAATGCACATAGCTCTATGTTACAGTCATGCTTGTTTCTCCTTTTGTTCCTAGACTAGAGAAGTGTTATATAACTGCAAATACTATACATTACATAAAACCTTCCCCACAAGTGCCCCAGAACAATCATCCTTCTGGCTTCTACATCACACGTCTGTGAGACAGAACGAGATGGAGTCAAATAGATCGGGTGTAGATTGGGTCATTAGCCTTGATATTTCGCCAGCTTTTTGAGTCACAGTTGGGCAGATATCAATCCCAGTATTGGATTGATGCATCTCTGGCTTGACTAGAACAGTTTGTGCTCTCCTGCTTCAATCGTGGAAAATCTGTTTATACAAGTCAATTAAGTCTCACTTTAAATGTACCTAAATTCATTATCAAGCTCCAAAATCTAATTTTAACAACAGTACACAGATGTGTACTAATATTAATTGATTGCAAATTCCCTTGCTTTTTTACCTTTTTTTTTTTTTTTTATCACAAAATGACATGTCACCTCCCAGCTATGTCTGTGTTGAACTCACCTGTCATGTATTTTGTTCCAGGCTTTGAAATAACTATTGATCACCCACACACTGATGTGGTGAAATGTACCCAGCTAGTGCGAGGTAGAGGCTTCCTTCTTTGCTCTTTGTGCCCTCTGCTCTTGTTTATCCCTCCTCAGATGTGGGTGGGGAGGGGGAAGAAAACCTTGCTGATTTAATACTTACGTGAAAACACTTAACCCTGTGTTTTTTCCTTCACATTGTTTTTGACATAGCATAAACAGCCAACACTTATTAAAGCAAGACTGAGATGAAATTAGTTTTGAGATATTACTATTTCATATAACTAGAATATAACTGTAACCTTTAATAAACCAAGAGCTGCAAAAATTCAGCTAGAAACTCAATCAAGAAAATGTGTGCTTTTAAAAAACGTTGTCCATCTTAATACTGCCAGGCTAGATTACCGGCAGCTACAGTCCTAAAAAAACCCAACCTGGTACCTTTAAATTTCCTTCATACAAATTGCTGATTGTCTAAAACTTTTGTTTGTTTGTTTAGAAATGGGAGCTGCCTTTGTTATTGATAAATTGCTCCAGTATTGGTGGATTTTGTGTTGGCCCTCATGCAGGATTTGTCTGCCTGACTAAACTGTAACCCAGAGTCCATGCAGCCTTTGCAGAGCAGATGAGAGCAAAGAGAGAGAAATCACCACTCAGAGCTGTGCATTTAAGTGTTCTGAGTTTGGAATATTCTTAAAATAAGACATAATTATGAGCTGAAATTATATTTTTCAATTTCAGATTACACATACTTATTTTCCTGTCTCAGAATTAGCCTGCACCCTATTTCATAATGATATATGCTGCATCATGGCATTTGTGATCGTTTGACAAACATTTATTCCTATTATACTTGAGTTAGTGAAACCCTTAACAAAAGGACTATATTTAGGTTGCCAAAAATCCTTCTGTGCAGGAAAAAAACTACCAAAACGTTAATATTTTTTGTCATCCAGGAATGTATTGCTACCATTCTACTTTGTGCACATGACATATAAATCACACTTGTTTATGAATACAATTCAAAATGAACAAAATGTTAATTTCACTGTTTACTAGACAATAGTCTATAAGGGGTAGTATTAAATTTGTTTGTATTTGTGGTGTATACTAAGGACAAATTTACAGTCCATGTCCGGTTACAAACACGTCTTTACATTCCCTGTTGCCCTGTTGTATTACCTTGGTAGTGGCTTTAATTGGCTATAAGCCCTTTTTTGAGATTAACATTTCTCTATTCAGAAAAGGTACCACAGCTTTTAAGTTTCCAAAATGTTGGACTAGCTTAGCTCAGTTTTTATCCAGTCTCGGTCTTGCCTTAATTAGTGCGTTGGAAATCTGCTTAAATGCTAAACTTGACATTCTGTCCTCATATTAATGATAAAATAATTTTGGTTTGCAGAAAAATTGATTTTTCCTTTCCTTCTGTCTTTTCCCCCTCTCTTTCAGCAAGCAAGGATCTGGCACAGACTTCCTATTTCATGGCTACCAACAGGTTGTTATCCTGCCCCTCTTTGTTGCACTTTGACTGCACACCATAGCTTCCTGTAATGCAGGGTACCCTTTCAGTGTCCAACCGGCCCTACTTGCGCTGGTGGTTGTTGGGACGCTTGCCTCCTCCCCTCAGCTCCCCTCCCTTCTTCCAAGGTAGCGGGACGTGGTGGCTTGTAGCGTTACCGGCCCCAGTTGCAGTGCGGTGTATTGTACAAGGGACCACGTGTTGGCACAGATGGGTTGAATGCAAAATGTGAAGTGTAGTGGTGCGCTTGAAACCCACACGTTTGTTCGGTTGCGAAAAAGTGCATAATTCTAAAAGAAAGACACTTTGGTAGCCTGAATAGCAGCTAAAGATTTCACAGATGTAAACATTTCTCATAGAGGGCCTTCGGTAAGTACCGCAGATTAATTCTTAAAATGTTGTTTTTCATATGAGTCTGTTCAAAATGTATCATCTCTTTAGATATCTTCAGCCTTTGTAATGTTTGCTTGTCATTAAATGCACTTCTAGTTCAAAGTTGATTTAAGCTTAAGAAAAAGCTAATTGTAACCCATTAAGGACCTGCAAAAAATCAGGGTTTTACCATTAGCCTAGGTTGGTCCACTTGAGCCACACCATGCTAAGTCAAGCAATCCTGGCATGCATTTCCACTACAGCCCTACAGCAGGATAGGAGTGGGTGAAACAGCCTCAACAATATATCACCATAATTTGCGATACTGATGTTTATGACAATTTAGAGAAAGAGATCATGTTTAGCGGTTATTGCAGCTCGCAGGCAGCAACATTTAGTGCAGATAAAATGAAGGACGTTTTCCATCTTTCTTTTCCAGTGAGCTGCTGTCATTTATGACAGGTTACATAAACAATGCTGCATTATATTGCAATGGTAGGAAGAGGGCACAAGAGTTGCCAAAGTAGACTTTTCAATTAAATTTGAAACAACTTTAATAACTAAATTAGGTCTTCAGCAGCTACACGATTTTGTCATATAACTGTGACGGTGCTGTGAAAAATGTTTTTCTAGTTTCATTTTGGCTCGAGCTCTTTTTAGTCACCCAGTTGTCTGAGAGGTGACGCATGTCATGCAGAGAGCGCCAAGTTTAAGGGGCCATTTGAGGAACTGAAGTTTTTGCTACTTGAATGCTGGTTTTCTCACCCTTCTGGTTTGGAGTTTAAGGCCCTTTTCCATTAGTACCTACTCGGATAGGCTCAACACAGATCGACTGGGTTCCAGTATAGGATCTGTTGTTGTTGTTGTTTTGTTTGGGTTTTTTTGGTGGCCGTTTCCTTCGTTGCCAGGTTTCAAAAAAGGTTGGTTTTAATTTTTGTGAACGAGGCGCTCTCATGACTCAAGTGCCGCCACTGACCAGCCAATCAGTGCCATGCAGTCTGACGACGTCACAATTTAGTACCTGCTCAGATAGCTTGGAACTCGGCCTAGCAGGCACTACTTTAGTACCTGGTACTATGAACTAATGGAAGGCCGTGGCGATTCGATCCAAGTAGGTACTAATGGAAAAGAGCCTTTAGTTTGACTCCTGTGTTGTTAGCGTTTCATTTTACTTGTTATTAGCTGCTCGTAAATGGCCTGTATTTGTATAGTGCTTTACTTAGTCCCTAAGGACCCCAAAACGCTTTACATTACATTTAGTCATTCACACACACATTCACACACTGGTGATGGCAGCTACATTGTAGCCACAGCTGCCCTGGGGCGCACTGACAGAGGCGAGGCTGCCGGACACTGGTGCCACCGGGCCCTCTGACCACCACCAGTAGGCAATGGGTGAAGTGTCTTGCCCGAGGACACAACGACCGAGACTGTCCGAGCCGGGGCTTGAACCGGCAACCTTTCGATTACAAGATGAACTGCCAACTCTTGAGCCACGATCGCCCCAATAACAATAGTTCAACTCGTTTTCTTCAATTGAAAACCAAACCTTAGCTGTTGCAGGATGCTTTTTTTTGGAAAGCTCTTCAGTGGTAAACTGCTCTCTTCCATGAAAAGCAGATAAGTTGCAGCAAATGGAATGTGTTTATCGCTGCATTACTGATCTTTATCAGTGGTTCAAGGAAATGACTATTATTGCTGTGTGGTGCAGTGGAAAAACAGTTGTACCATTTACTGCATGGCTTGGCACAACTTTACCTCTGCTATGGAAAAACCCAAATATGATGCGCAACTAATTTCATCAAATCATTTAGTGTGCGTGTGGTTTTTGTTTTTTGAATGTAAGGGCAAAAGGACATGCCATGTTTCTGAGGTGAAAAACCGGGTCCTTAACGGGTTTCTTTTAATGTAGGTGGTAGAGGAAATTGTTACCAATGTCTTTTTGTCTTCTGAAACTTCAGTTTACAGTGTCTGGATGCTGAGTGTGAGTGGTGGAGATGTGTTGGAACTTCAAATGTAGAAAACTTGTAACTCAAATTGATTTTGACTCAGTAATAAGGATTACATTAGATTTGTTTTCAGTCAAATTGGTTAAATATACATTTATATAGAGAGCGAGCATATAAAGCATTGGCTTTGATAACTGTCATCATCACAACATTTAGACAGATTCCAGGCATTGTACTCTCTGCAGTGTTTAAAATGTACTGATGCAGAAGTTATTGAAAGGTGTTTTTCTCCCTACAACGGCATTAATAATTTATTAAAATGTTGTTAAATTTAACTATGAAGTCGACTGTCTTCCTTTAGGCTTTTTGATTATGGATTAAGATGTTGTGCAGAGATCTAAATCGTGGCCTCAGTACACTTAAAATGTCCAATGATAGCTCCTACAAAAAAAGCAACCCCCCCCCCCCCCCCCAATAATTAAGAACCTAACCTTTGTTTTTCATACATCTTAGCTGTCAGTGTTTAACTGGTAATAGTAGTTAGTCTGTATTCTGCAGTGACCCTTACAGGTTGAACCTGTGCAAAACCACACAGAGCACAATGGCACAAAAATTCAAAAACACAGGAAAAGTGATTTTTGGAACACAATAACTTGATGGACCAGCTGCATAAGTGACAGTCCTAACAGTAAACGGCCACAATATTATTTAAATACACACATTACGTTGACTCTTTTTCTCCCTCTAACACTGATAAACCCTCTGCTTCCTCTTAGTGTGTCTCTGTGCTTCATATCTTCTGGTTTCTGTCACTTCTGCAGCTGGTCCATCACATTACGCGAGTTAGATTTTGTTTGTTCAACTTCTGTTGTGCTTTGTGTGCCTTCACAACATTTTCCTATTTGCTGGCAATTACTTACGTTTCAGTACATTTAAACTCGGGGGCCACCGTAGTATTCTCATGTTTGCAGTTGAGTTTTACAGATACATGTCAAACTGAACTGCAGTTATACGCATTTAATTAGGGTTTTAAACTTCATTCAGTACAATCACACCTATACAACAGGGCTGTTAAGTTGTATGCCTTCATTGCCTTGATGTTGAGCCACCTGATTAAGCAATTTAACACAGTTCAGAGAGAGAAGGGGGGGCAAGGGGGTGCTGTAGGAAGGTACCCTTGTCAGATAACTGTATGATGATGTCATTGTTGCACGGGTGGCCTCATGATCCTCGTGTTTTGCAAAGACATGACTATGATACTATGAGTGGAGTCATTCCCTACTTCACTACCTTTTTGTTGTTCTTGATATTTACATTTGTTTGTTGAATTGATTGATTACATTTTTATGATACATGTTTGTTACTTTTAGACTCGATTAGAATTATCTCCTTGTCTTACCTGCAACCATACAGCTGTGCTTGTATTAAATCTTTTACTTTATAAAATCCATTTAACATGAACACTATTAGAAAACAATGAGTTAGAACCTGTTCTAACATTATATTAAAGCTGTCGGCTCCCTCTTGTTTTTCTCCTTTGTCCACATGTGGGACTAATCCGGACCACACTTGCACTGAATCAACTGACTCACGTGCCTTTACCATCACACAACGTGCAGTCTGCACCTCACTACCTTCTGCCTCCAGTACAAGCCCACAGTGATTGCCTGTGTGTGCATCCATCTGGCGTGCAAGTGGT
The DNA here is from genome assembly GCF_056152115.1 of Neolamprologus brichardi. Lineage (NCBI taxonomy): Eukaryota > Metazoa > Chordata > Actinopteri > Cichliformes > Cichlidae > Neolamprologus > Neolamprologus brichardi. The sequence goes on along the minus strand of NC_142119.1, from coordinate 6,238,633 downwards.
CCAACTGGGAGATCCCGGTTTCTACTGATGGGAAACACTGGTGGGAATATGTGGACAACGCTGTCACTCTGGAGCTGCTTGATGGTGAGACAGAATTTTACCTTTCAGAGTAATCTCTTGCAATTTGCTTTAAGTCCTTTTCTTGGTTCTTTTGTAGGCATACTTAACCAAGGACAAGTTTATAGAACTAACGGCTTTAAAACTGACATCAGAATTTTTTAACAACATGCATATCCTGCGTTTTCAGAGTTAACCCATGAGTTTCTGCAGATTCTGGAGAAAACGCCCAGCCGACTAAAGAGGATACGCAACTGGAGGGTAGGCTGGATTTACTGCCCTGTTTGTTAGCCATAAATGTATTTATATTTTATTTTTGCAGTATTGGCAGCAGGTTTTTAAATTGCAAATACCTCATGTAGGTGCTGTTAGAGAACTGTAGTCGAAATCTTGCCACATTGAGCATTACTGCCAGTTTGTGTAAGTTATTAAAGGGCTAGTTTGAGTAGAGATAACTGACTGATGCGCAGCAGGAAAGGTTATTTATGGAGCCCAGATGGTGTGAATGATGAGACTTGAGACAGAAAGTTTGTTAAGAGAACAATGTAGGTGAAAATCACGTAGCTGCTGAAGACCTGAGGGGAAGTGGAACAAAATAAGTACAACCACAAAATAAATAAATCTGCTTACGTTAATTTCACTGCTTGAACATTCAGGACCTGTAGGGCCAAGTCCATTAGCATTTCAATTTAAATTCAGTTTACCGGTAAACACATCTATGATTCCACTGTTCCATACAATAATGTGACTCTGAACATTACATTATGACATTTCACAAAAGTACAGTAGTTCACTTATATTGCTCATTGTTTTAGGTTCATAGCTTTATCTGTACACTTTAGGCTATGTTCAGGTAGTGTTTGCAACAAAGAAATATGGAAACAGCATGAAAAAAGGCAGTTGTCTAACAGACAGCACAGCCGAATTTAAGCCAACAAGTAAGAATAATCAATTAAGTGTACACTGTTTCAAAAAGAGCATGTTTAAGTGATTAAATAAGCTAGAGTGTACGGAAACAATCGTTCTCAAAGCAAAGTATAAAGAATAATGCAAATTCAATTATAGAAACAACTGACCAGCTGCCATTGCTATCGCCAAAGGTTCGAGACACTTATTGCTGAATTACTACAATTTTTATGGTTCATTTGAGAGAAGGAAAGAGCCGTGTTTCCCACGCCATTTTCGACGCCGTTCATGCTTATAGCCACAGCAGAAGCCGAAAAGTTTTCCTCCACACCCAGGTCTTATCTTATGCAGCAAATCAGGAGAGGGACCTTATATCAGCTGACGTAGGTCATGTGGCAGTGCGTAGTTGACGTGGGTTACATTTGCCATCATCTTACAGCTACAAAAACCAAAGTCATACCAGCCTTATTTTCTGTCCTGCAGGCAACGCAAGCTGCTAAAAAGCCTAAGACTGAAAACGCTCAGATGACTGACAACTCATTTCCTGGACCTTCACTGGCCCAGGACCAAGCTGATGCCTCACTTCCTGGCGTTCCTTCTTCCAACCCAGGGTTTTCCAAAGCAGGCACTACCTTTCCTATGCCCATGCTCAGCCAGTCCGGTGGAGCAGCTCTGGCTCTAGACTCCATAGCCGCCACATACAATCCAGGTAGCCACAGTGAATGGCCCCAGGGCAACCAGAGCCAGCAAGGATACTCTACCACCTGTATAAAACAGGAATCGCTCAGCATCCCTATCCCAGAATCTTTGCAAACTTCTACTTCCTCTTTGCTTCAGCATCCAATGTTATACAAGACTGAAAAAATAGATTTCAATCCAGTCAAACAAGAACAAAAGGGAGCTGGTGCGAGTGGAGCTGCTAAGCATCAACTAGCAGCTCAGTCTGCTTACCCTCCACCAGCTCAGCCGTCTCCGGCTCAGAAGCTGTCACTGGATAAATACAGAGAGAAACATGCTGCAGAGCTGGCTGCCTCCGGGCAGAAACGTAGGCAGGAACAGCATGGTGGAGTAATGGACTGTGATGTAAGGGGGGATTTGTTGTCCTCCTCTTCTAGCTATGCACCATCCATGATGAGCCAAGGAGACAACAGAAAACAAACAGTCCATGGCAGTGGTGGCAGCGCCACAGCTTCCCCAATGAAAATGAAAGTGCCCTCCTCATCTTCGGGCCAAGATAGACGCCATCACAGTGACAAACGGGACAAAAGCTCGCTTAAAGTTCGCTTAGCTGTGCCGGGGTCCAGCAGTGGTTCCCAGCTGGATAAAAGCAGTCAACAGATGAGCAAAGATGAGCTTAAAATGAAGATTAAAGTGTCGTCCTCTGAGCGTCACAGCTCATCAGATGAAAGCATGGGCACCAACAACAACAAAAGTAAACATTCCAGCCCGATGGTGAGCAAAGAGAAACATCGTGGGGCAGAGCACAACCCCCATCGCCACCATAAACACAGTCACGCCCCCACACACAGTGGCAACGGCCGCGGAGCTACAGAGGGCTCAGGCGTTGGGATAGGCCTGCTGCGAGGTCCTCCTGGACTCATCAGCATGGAAGGAACAACACATGGGCCTCCTGGGCCCACCTCTTCATCACGCAAGAGGGCATATCCAGAGCCCAGCCACAACCACCACCCTTCGGCCTCATCCTTCACTGCTAGCTCCAAAGTGAGCAAAATCTCCAAGGGTGGCTCTAGTGCTGCAGGTACTTCATCTTTTTCTTCCCCCTCTTTCCCTTCTTGCTCCTCTCGTGTACTGCAGTGTGTCTCATCTGGCTTGCAGCTCTATGGCTAACCTCCTTCCCTCCCTACCTCCACCCCACCCTTCTCCTCCTCCTCCTCCTCCTCCTTATTCTCGTTTCTCCTCCTCCCCTCCTGTCACACCCAGGTGGGCTGCGGACCTCTCAGCAGTACCCTCCTCCTAGTGAATCGCCACATGAAGTGGGAGAGCAGAGACACTGAGTCCACCCCTCTGCAGCCATGGCCAGCACATGAAAATGGCAACAAACTACACACAGTTCAAACTTTAAAGACTATGCTCACCTCTTTGTTAAGTGCCCTAGAAAAAAAAAACCTCTATGTGATGATAAACCCTTTATTGAAAGGCAGAAAGTTATCTGCAAAAAAAAAAAGAGTATTGTTGGACTTCTCAGCTTCTGAGATGTGAAAGATGAAAAATTATGCTTCCTGACTGGTCACATCTCTGAGCTTTGGTGCTCAGTCCTCTTTCTGTTATTGTGTTGAATTGTTGCTTTGTTATTCTTCCTCCTCAAATGGGTCTAGGAACGTGTAAAAGGTGGTTGTGTGTTTGGGAAAGCTTGTTTCCGTCAGGGGGAGAAGTTCTTTCCCTACATGTCAGATCTCCATATGAGAAAACACAAGTATTACAAGTTCTATAAAAAGCAAGGAAGGTGCACTTTCCTTATTTTCTTACTTTTTTTTTTTTTTTTAAAGAATTTATTTTCATTGAATCACATTTCTGTGGTTTTTATGGAGGAAGATGGTGGCCAGGTGGAGATGCCTTCAGTTTGCGGATATTCCATTTAGTACTGTTGATGGATGCAATTTTTTAGGTGTTTAAAATTCATCTCCTAAATTACTTTCTTGTCTTGGTTTCTTTTTATACTTAAGTACTGTGCGTATGATTTGCATGTTTCAATCAAAGGGATTTGGAAGGAGAGCGCTAACTTGCTGTTTACAAAAATGGAGATAAATGTACATACGTTTTTGTATGTTTAAAGAAAAAAAGCTATACCATGACTACTCAGGTTAGGAGCTGCTTGTAAGTATAACAAGATTATTGTAATACCTATAAAAGAGTTTTTATTTTGTTGATCAGTGGAGTGGGTATCATCGGGTAAATGATCGAAGCATTCCAGTGCTTCTTACAGCCTTGCTATAAGACAGTGATGTACTGTAGGTTTCCATCAGAGAATATTACTTGATTCCCTCAGCAACTGGCACATCCGACACCTACTTATCACATAAGAGCGATGCAATTTGTACCAAAAAAATATTTTTTTTGGACCTCTTAAGTAGACTTGAAGCTGGATGCCAAAGGTTGTGCCTCAACAAGGAAAAAAATAAAGCTGGCAAGGACAGTAGTTGTGCTATTAAAGTTTACATAACCCTTTTTATTTTAACTGCATCAGACATTTCATAAAGTTGTAGCCCTTTAGATAAAAAAGGAAATGCCCATTGTTCAGTCACTGATTCACAGGGTACTGTTCAGGATGAAACACTTGTTGGCTCGCTTTCATTTAGCTGTGAATAATTGGCCACAGGCAGATTGACCTGCCTGATATGTAGGTGACCTCAAATATCTGCAATGTAGACGTGCTTCATAGTTTTTGTGTATCACTGACTTTCTTTTATTCAGTTGGTTTTATTATGTTTGCAGCCCTGTCTGTGTCTGGACACGGCTTTATTATCACTTTCATACATTAAACACTCTTCCGTTGTAGATTCGTGATATGACCCAATCTTCTCTGTTTCTGACTGGGTTACTTGTTTTATGTTAAGCGTGTGCAAAATACAAATTACGCTGAGGCTATATTGTACCCTGATTGGGGAGTTGCATTCGGACACACAGGATTACTGCAGTTGTAGAACATAAGCTACTCTTCACATCCTTTTTCTCCATTTTTCATTTCAAAATTCCAAATAAACTTTAATGTTGCCACTACCCTGATACAGAATAAGTCCTGGTGGTCTTTGCCATTTCATGCAAAATAAAAACCTTGTACTGTACTGATTTGTAGTTAAATTTGAGGAGACATGGCATGATATTTAAACACAGATAAATGCTGAATTCTTTGATCCAATATAAAGGTATGGGGGTCACTGAAAAATGATGGTTGGACTGAAGTATAGATGATGCATTTTCTTTTTATTAGAACTGAAAATACCATAAAAACTAAATGGCACATGTATGAGGAAGGAAAATTCCTACATGTAATTCACATTTTATAGATCATATCACTGTATACAAAAGTGCTTCTCATAACTATGGTTTTTCTTTTTCATCCTGCCCATCATTGGCACTACTGCTATAGTGCTGAATAGATACTAAGCTCTCACAGGGTCACAAAAGACCATTTGATGTTTTGAGTTGTATAAATCAAACTCAGTGAAATCTTCTAATTTGAAAACAGTCCTGTCTGATCGCGGTGCACATTTCCTCTTTCACGTCACATTTGTGGGGATGAATGAATGGGAATGAATGAATGCTTCAGCAGCTGGTCAGCTGATGGACGTAGCTTCTGCTCACTAGAGAGACAATGAAATTGGATCAAAGTAAACGAAATAAAAGATACAATGCCTTCTGCATGTAACCACAGACTGCACATAATAAATGGACATGTTGAAACTTCTGCACAGGATACCTTAAATTTTAGGCATGTTTCAAACCATTAATGTCACCTTACACTGAAATAGTTAAAAAATAAAATAAACAGTCAAGTATATAGACTTGCACAGTGGATTTCTGCTTCTGTGTTAGACCTACACAGTATCACCAGGTCTCATACCTGCTTGATATAGTAAATCTGAAATTGTTTTGGCATGCAACTGAGCTTGTGAAATAAATTAATACATTTTTAAAACAAAAATCTTTGCACTACATCTCACCTTGTCAAGCAGATTTTTACAAAATCCTTTGCATTTTCTGAGAAACTGTCTGGTAAGGAAGGCATCAACCCTCTCTGAGCCCCAATGTAGAACAAGGCAGCCATCTTGTCCATGTGTGCCAGCGGTGGTTTCCCTGTGGCCATTTCAAACACTGTGCACCCCACACTCCATATGTCTGACTTTCTCCCATATCCCGTTTCATTGATAATCTGAAGTGAGAAGACAGAAATGTCTAAAAAGTAAAGTTGAGGTCTCATGGCAGCGTAAATGTTTGCAGATTGATTTTTTTTTTTTTAATGACTGAACTCCAGTGTACCTCTGGTGCCATCCAGTAAGGCGTGCCATGGACAGACTTGAGCAGGTCGACACTGTTGCAAGTTGTGTGATGCATACAACTTAGTCGTCGTGCGCATCCAAAGTCTATGAGTTTGATGACACCAGTTGGCATTAGCATGACATTGTTTCCCTTCAAGTCTCGGTGAATCACCCTGTTCACGTGAAGGTAAGCCACCCCTTCCAGGATCTGTTGAGTGTACAGAGCCAGGACTCGCTCTGGCAGTGGACCAAATCTGAGGGCATCAGATAATAACTTGTACTCGGGCTCTTGTGAAGAACAGTTATTTTGCCAGAAGTGATAGCTCTGGGGCTCAAAAACAGACAAAATATTTCAGACTAACCTGTGAATGATGCTTGCAATGGAGCCTCCTGGGATATACTCCATGAAGATGGAAACCACATGCTGCTGAAGCGAGGTACCCAGGAAGCCAACAATGTTGATGTGTCTGAGGGTTTTAAGCAACTCCACCTCCCCCTGCAGACGACTGTATTCTTTATTTGCAGCATCAGCGTCCAAGGAATCGAGGATCACCTGCTTCACAGCTATTAGCTGACCCTGACTGGTCAGGCCACAGTACACCTGGTAATGTGAGGCAATAAGACCTGCTATTGTAAATGATTTTGGTTTTTCTGGAATATTCTGGACGTGCATGTTTTAATAAATGAATTTTCATGTCAGAGAAAATGTCAAAGAAGGTCAATTCTAGTAGTTCATTTAGTCCTAAATGAACACACAGTGGCAAAAGTAGGTCATTCTGAGTAATTTGACCATTTTTGGCTCAGTTCTTGTTCAGTTTTTTTGCTATGTGCTATCAAAAGTTAGGATACATACTGTGCCATAGGCGCCCCTGCCGAGTACTTCACCCTTTCTCCATGTGACGGTGTCATCCAAGACCAACCCAGAGCCAAGCACAGTGCCACTGCCTCTTGAAGCAATCTTCAATAAAAGGCACATAATGATAATTGCACTACAAAAAAGCGTTATCACAGTGACTGAACTCAATTATCAGCTCATTCAACAACTTGTTATGCATTACCAGAGATGGGCAGTAACGCGTTACGGTAATTTGATTACTTTTTTCAAGTAACGGGTAAAGTAAGGGAATACTATTGCAAAAATGGTAATTAGATTACCGTTACTTTCCCGTAGGAACGCTGCGTTACTGTGTTACTAAAACTGTGATTTTTTGCCAGAATGTCTGATGACAGTGACGTAAGCGAGTGCCACGTTCGCAACAGCTGTGTGCAGAGCAACAATGGATAATATATTGAGTGCGGGAGAGAGTATGAGCGTGCAGCGTTGAAAGCGTGGAAGTACTGACCTTACTTTAAGTTTGATTCCATAAAAAGTGACAAAAACATTAGTGTCCGTTGTGCGTGGGAAGAAAACTTCTTTTTACAGCGAAAGAAACCCCCTAAACTTCCAAGCAAGCACCGAGTGCGCTACGACGTAATGGGAAACTCACAGAGAAACTCGCGGATTCTTCCACTGACCGCTGCGGCACACCTGCACCAGGGTAAACCTCCGCCTACTCACTCCTGCTTTATAGGTGAAAATAGAGCAAAAGGACCGCTAGTCTTTGATTTTATTTATTTTCTGCTGTGTTTTACTTGCATCTATTTGAAAGACTGAATGTAAACACACAAAAAAAAATTTATTTTATGTGCTGGAATGTGCAGAAAATAAGTTTAAATATTAAAAAAATTTCTTCCAGTCAGACAATGTTGCATATAATAAAATTTTTGCTTGATGCATAAAACTGATAAAACAAGTTTTAAAAAGAGACTTTTCCATTTGATTACATTTTGTATGATGGATTATGTAGAAAAAGTAGAATTGGGCTGAAAGATCTATCGCTTTATCACCTATTCAGGGTGTAAATCGTGTTTTTAAAAAGTAACTAAGTAACTAATTACTTTTGAAAATAAGTAATCAGTAAAGTAACGGGATTACTTTTTGGGGGACGTAATCAGTAATTAGTTACTGATTACTTTTTTCAAGTAACTTGACCAACACTGTGCATTAGTAATACTTCAGTTTTAAATATGATCAGGGCTAAATGGGCTTTAAAGGCAATGTTAATTAAACCATTACTTAAACCTTTACTTGACCCCCCTGTCTTAGTTAACTGCAGGCCAATGTTTAACCTTCATTTAATTAAAAAAATTCTTGAAAGAGTAGTTGTAAAACAGCTGGGTGATCTTCTGCAAAAGGTTGATTATTAGAATAGTTTCAGTCAAGATTTAGAGTTCACCATAGCACAGAAATAGCTAATGAATGCAATGTTATTCTGTCAGGACAAGCAAGGAAAGCAGTGCTTGCCCAGTGAAATCTAACAGCAGACATAACACCGAACTGAAAGTAATCCCTCTCCTGCCATCACAAACAGCATCTGCTTGAATGTGTTATTGTTGGTGTCACATTTACCAGTTCTGTTTGCATTGTTTATTCTCTAATAAGTGTTATGCAAATTACACATACATTCCTGTTTCTAGAGTCCTGGGAGAATCACGGTGCTTAATTAACATATGGCACGTATACCCCGTGTCCAGTTCTGCATGTACTCTCCGCTGCTCCACTTCTTTGAAGAATAAACAATCTAACAGGCATCTCTTCTCCAAACCATGATTCTCTAACCACAATTGAAAACCTTATTGTTTCCCCCTCAACCAGCAGTATTTATCGGTAGATAAAGATCTGACAGTTTGACTTCCGAAACGGTTACCTCGGAAAACATATTTGGTCCCATGACATGATCGTCTTCTCTGCTGGATTCCTGGTTGCTCTTTTCCTTATTTGGATTAAGCGGGCCTATAGATGCATCCCTCTCATCCAAAGAGATCAGTTCCTCTGCCAGACACTGCAGCAGATCGTCTGTAAGTGGCCCGTCACCTGCTTCATCCAGAAACTTCTGGTAAACAGGGGACGTAATTGTGTAGCTGTTGCTACTTGAAGATGTCCATGTGTCCATCTTTGGCCGATGAGGACGTTGTGATAACACGGGCTCTGGAAGTGGTCTGTTTTGATTTCCTGTTAATGAACTTACTGTTGTGTCTTGAATATTTTTGTGTGTGTGACTGAAATCCGCACCATGAGAGGCAGATGTTGGTGTAGTGAGAGTGCTGTCATCATCACATTTGATCGTTTCAGAGTCATGTGTAGGAAAGGTCTCTTCTATTGTAGACAGGTGACTTTCACCCTTGTCTTGACAAATGTTGACACCTTTGTTAAGAACTACCTCAGTGTCTAGTTGAGGATTATTTCGCCCTTTGTGGATGCCCTTCCTGACATCTGGAGTTTTTATCCTGGACGGCACAGGCTTTGCTTTGCTTTTAGCTGAAACCACCGTTGTCTCAGCTGGGCTTCTCTTCGGCTTACTGTGTGCTGATTTCAGTTGCCTGTGTTTTGCTTTATGGCCCTGTTGTGTCTTCTTAGGTGGAGCACACTGGGGGGGGCTTCTCTGGTTTAGTTTCTCACAGGTGTAGGGAACTCTGAGGTTTTCATAGACAGGACCGGCAAACATCTCATAGATGGCTGGCCCTTCTTGACTCTGACTCTGTATCTGCTGAAACATATCCTTGTAGGTGATGAGGTCAACGGCAGATTTAGACCTTGGTGTTTCCTCTACACAGGGTTTTCTCAGCTGCTGGGCACTTCTCAGCTCCCTCCCTTGTGCGTGCTGTTGAGTAGTGACAGGATGTATTATTTTGCTCTGTGCATAATCAATAACCTTCTTCCGTGGCGATGGAGTGCCAGAATTAGAGTGAGCACATTTTGGTTTCATCTTTGACTTGGCCTTAGCTACAGTACCCCCTCTGCTACCAGTTTGCTCAGGACTTTTCCTGGTTTTATCTTTGACCTGAGTATTCAGCAAGGAGTACTTAAAGTTGCTTTTGGACTTATTCCGATTTAAAATGCTTCTGTCTTTATGTGCTAGTATGTTGAAAGGCTGCTTAGTGTGATTGCTTGTTCTCAGTTCAAAGTTCACATTAGTTCTTTTCTCCTTATCCTGTGTAAGCTTCTCATCTTTCTTGTGATCTCCATCGTTCTGATGAATGTTTTCAGGTGAAGTACAAATTTGAATATTCCCCACAGCAGCACTGGGATTTAACGTTTCATCTACTGGACTGCAAACTAATGTTTTGTCTACCTGGTGTTCTTCATCACAGGAATACTTCATTATTGTTTTTTCTGTCTGTTTCACATTCCTCAATTCATTTAGATCCTTATTCACATTAAATTGAACTCCGTGGATAATCTCAGTCCCGGGTTCAGAAGTGTTCCCCACGTTGTTCTTCTCGTCCTTTGACTCTGATGTGAAAACTATTACATTATTCAAAATGCCTTCATCCTGAGTCAGAGTGTCTCTATTTTTTGCAGAGTCATATGCTTTTGATGACTCGCTGTCAGCACACTCTTTTGTAATATTCATACGGCTCACTTTGCCTTCATTCTGAGAGTTCAAAGCTATTTCACTGTTGTGAAGATCACTTGTATGATTGAAAAGGTCTTCCTTCAGGCTATGTCCTGATCTGCGGATCAGTGGAACATGACTCATCTTTGACTGAACTTTAAAATGCAGCGCTGTCTTCCCAGTCCTATCAGCCTCAGCGGTGCTCGCATCCTTTGGAAGCTCCAACATCCTGTCGTGACTGACAGTCAGATATGCATCTTGATCCCTGTCAGCGTCCTCATCCTCTAAATCGACTGAGCTGTGGCTGCTGCTGGACCCGCTCTCCACACTGCCATCCTTCGTTGTTGAAGGGTCAATGCATGAGCTGCCCCAGGACAGTCTCTCTCTTTTCAACCTGGTCCTTGTAGAAATAGGGCTCTGACTGATGGGCTTCAAGGGAACATGTTGCTTTAGCACAGGCAGAGCGGTGCCGTCTCTGAAGCGTTTGTCCAGGGGTGCCAAGAGTTTAGGTGTTCGGGGCAGGAGACCCTGTAGAAACCCGTAGCAAATTAATAATACAGGAATTATTCATTATAAAAACATTATGTGGATGAAAAAGAAATGAAAGTAGTGGGGAAAATAGAAGGATTGTGGTTAAAACATACCTTTTGTTCATTTATAGTATGATGAGAACCCAACCCTGCAGATAGAAAGAGATGTAACCATCAAACGTCATCAGTGAAATATAACGTGTAATGCAGAGTACATACGGGTCTGGATGTGTGCTCTGGCCTGCATCATAGAGTTTGGACAGAGCAGAGGTTCCATGATGCTGGGAGCCGATTGGCTGAGCTGACTGGGCTCTGCCACAGACAACAAGTGGGAGGGTGGCGATGCAGCAACCACACTTCTTGTTCTTCGTCTCCTGAAAAAAGAAGAAGCAATATTTAGTTTTTGTGAGTGCCAGTGATTTGTTAAACTTCTTCTTGTCAGCACCTGCTTCTCTTCATCTGTGATGGTAACAAGTAGCGTAACGAGTTAGCTATCTGCTGCTTGATAGTTCACATGTATGTATACCTGTGTGGTGGGGGTACTGACTGGCAGGGGGTTCTCACACTCAGCAAGCCAGACACCAGAGGATGGTCTGCATGGCCCCGGTGTCTGCTGTCGTTGCTCTTGTGCAAACTGGGCAGAGACACACCTTGACTGAGGAAAAGAGTGGAAAACCCTTTATGGTTGTCATGGAGAAACTGGCATTATTATTTGTGGACGCACTATAATGTCTGAACTGAGAAATTATAAAGAAGAACAATAATGAAAGAAATGTACAGATGCATTTGAAGTTTGTTTTGTTTCAAACTGCATGTAAAGTCTCACTTTGCTCACATTTCTGGAAGCTGACGCTATGAAAGGAGAGACCGGCTTAAAGACCTTTGTTCTCCTTGGAGAGCTTGGACTTGATTCAGTGGTGAGAGCTGCTCATAACAGACAATGGGCTGATTCACCAAAGCCCCCTCTCCCCCTGTTCCTAACCTGTTTGGCTAGAACAGGTTGTCCTCTGGACACGGTGACAGGTGCCTGTGCGCAGATCTGTGGGTGTAACCAGACACTTTTCTACTGTTGGTGTTAAAAGACGGGGGATTTGTTGACCAGCCCATTGAGAGTGTATGCTGTATATACAGGACTGTGTGTTATAGCTGCAGGCTGTTACCTGTACACATAAAAGATGTTTGCCTGTACACAACAGTCTGTGGTTACCTATAAACAGATGCTGATGCGTTCACAGGAGTCAGCGCAGGATCACCAGCTTGTAAATTATATTCTTATCCCGATACAGTGAATGCAAACTTAAAAAGACCACACATGATAATGTGTGTGCTTGAGAGAGAGAGAGAGAGATTTTAGCGTGCCCACCTGCCTCCCCTGCCTTCCTCCTGATAGGCTTCCCTCATGTCTATCAGTGTTTCCATGGCTTCTTGGGAACAGGGGGGGATCCCCTTATCTGCTCCGGACACACACAAACACACAGCGTAACACGCGTTCATCAAATGTCATTTTTATTCTTTCAGTCTTCGTAGTAAAATGCTGAGTCGAAACTCATCCGCGTACCATCCAAACAGTCTGTCAGTGGTACAAAAACAGAAAAGCCACGTTGTACCTCCTGTAACAGTCAGCAGGAAAAGAGTTCTCTAACTCCACAAAGAGCCTTGATAACCATACAAACAAGTTCAACTTGGTAAGTTCACACTTACTATTTTCTACATTAAATGTTCAGCAGCACAGCGTTCACATTTACCGCACTAATGCTCATCACAGAGGAAATAATAGGTTTTACCTGTTTCTGAGCCTGTTGGTCTCTGATCCCATTATGAGGCCACTTTAAAAAATTCTTTTTTAAACTATCTCTCCTCTATCCCGTTTTCTTGGTCAGTAGTTTCTTTCTCTCACTGTAGTCGAAATGCTTTTGGTGTCCTGTCTAACACCCTCGCTTTCCCTCTGTGGTGTCCAAACCATGCCGCCTGGGGTTGAGTACGAGACCACTCCTATCTAGTCACCCCCCCCCCCCCCCCCCCCCCCCCCCCACACCCCAACTCCCTCCTTTTAGAAGGTGATTTGATCTCATGGCCTATTTGGGATGCTGATTATGTTCCTTTTTCAAAATCTGAAGCTGCCATCCAGGACTCGTGAACTGAGAGGCATTTTTATTGCAAGTTAATGTTAACTTTGTCTTTAACCCTTTTGAACTCTTAGGTTAAAAGGTTAGGTTAACTAGGGCACAAATTTTAGTCCAATCTAATAAGTCCACAAAAGGAATGCCGCTTCATTTTCACCAAACACTTCAAGTAAACATGGCTAAAACCTCTGAAAGCTCCCTTACCTTGGCTCAGGTCTTTATGATGGTCAGATAGAGGGGGGCTCCCTGGAGACTCTGGAACTTCCTGGAACCAAGAACAAAGGTGAGGTCGTCAATACATGCTCCAATCTTAAAAATGAGGCTCATAAAAGATCTTCCAGATGGAATTTATGTTTATAATACTTAAAATAATTGAAAACAAATATATAAATTTCAATTAGATTAAATGTACTTGTAGCATCAATGTCCACAAGGGACTTTGACACAAAAATGTAAAACTTTATAACGCTATAATTAAAATATGTGACTCTGAACTTTCCTGTAAGCTGAATTTCTTCATTCTACATTGAGTCTAATATGCTGCTATGGACTCGCCCTGTATTCTATATATGCATTACTCTACATGTGTTGTGCAGAGAGACATTATACCTGTGTGTAATATGTGTGGCTGTAGAATACATACATACACTACAGATCTTCCCTGTAAACCACCTGCTGGTCTCCTCCAGCTAACCAGCTGTCTGCTCATCTAACTTTCCTATAAGAACACCCACAATACAGTAGTATGGCAGTACGGTGTCAGCTACACAAAGCACGTGTACACACACACACACACACACACACACACGTGTACACTCAAACAGAAAGCCAATTGCTGGTCCATATATTTGTCTTCTGGGTGACCACACTGTCTCTGTGTGTTTGTTAACTGAACTGACTGCACTGAAAAACACACAGCTTGCTGGTCACACTGCAGATGTAAAACTCACCCTGGTGTGGCTGTACTGAAGAAAGTGCTCTTGATCGGTTGCTGTCATTGTGGGCGAGGCTGCTATCGACTGGTTAGGATAAAAGCTCTCAATGTCCAACTCTCCGTCTGAATCTCCAATCTCTGAGACCAAATCCTGTGTTTGTGAAGTAGGAACGGCATCTACACAAAACCAGGAAAAGAAAGAAGTAGTAAAGTGTAAAGTATAATAAGTCCACAATTGTGTAAATCCCTGTTTGGGGCCACACTCCTGGGGTTGGGGTGCAGGGTCTGATAGGTTAGAAACAGTAAAAGAAAAAGGAAAAAAAGCTCTTTTTATTTTTGGCTTAAACAATGTTTTCATCCATATTGATCCATGCTCTCTCTGTCACATGGTTTCAGTTTGTTGACGCAGACTCCGTCACATGTAAAGGATCTTAGTAAAGTGCTGCTTCACACATGAACAAACAAGTCTTTCTTATACCCACATGAGTGCAGACGTTTTACTGTGATAACCAGGATTATGAATGAATGTGGTATGCCGGTTATTTGTATCCGTATAAGAAAGCCAGAAAGATCAAGAACGGAGAATTTGAGGCTTTATACTTCGTACATTAGCACATGCTTACTTTAGATTCCTTTTAATAAGTTTAATAAGTAGCTGATCAATTAAACACTAACCAAAGTAAAGAGCAAATAACTCACTAGACAATAAGAGTACTCTAATATAATCTACAGGCAGTGTCACAGAATAAGAAACAGGGATATCAGCTGATTTGGTTTATAATCTGCAGAGTGAAGTCATGCATTGTGATGTTACACTCACACCCCAGAGCGCCATAGTGCTGGACAACAGTGTTAAAGTGCTTATAGACAGGATCATTTACATTTTACAGAAACCTTTACAAACTGCATGACATGATCCGATTTGTGATCGTTCTGAAAGAGCATGAAATGATAATCCTTACTTTTCCAAAGAAGATTAAAAACACTGTTGAAATAAGGAATTTCATGATTTTCGCACAACTGAGCAGGGACGTTTATTTCCTTTGAACCTTTTTATTGTCCCTTTACCTCCTTCTTTGGGCTCCATTGACTTTGGGAGGAACATCTGTCTCTTTAGGAACTGCTGATGTTCTGATCCTGTGAATCCTGTGAGCTGTGGGATGGGGCCTCCATGCCATGGTGTACACGGGTTAAGGGAAGTCCTGTGTGTTACTGATGGAGTTTGGAAGATTGGTCAGTTTTTCATATGTCTAAAGCTGTTCCTGAGCAGTTTGTGTGGTATGGAGGAGACTGCTTCCATCGGGGATGCTGTAGCTATGGAGATTGTGTGAGGACTGCACAATGTAGGTAGGTGGGAGGTGAATGCCAAGGCCCAATGATGTCCAGCAGGACTTGCCATTATGACAAAATCATCAGTGGCATTCAGTTCACCTGGCCGGGTGATCAGTTTATTGCCAGTTAAAGAGAACTTGTTGGTGAAATAGCTGCTGGCTGAATGAACACTGATTGCAAAGAGTGAGACAAATGAGGTTAAGGTGTGTGTGTGTGTGTGCATGTGTGTACCTTTTTGACTTAGCGCCTCCATCAGAACATGGATGATGTCTTCTGTCAGAAAGCTGTTGGTATTAGCAGCGTAGTGGAGAGCAGAGCAGCCGTCATGGTCTCGTACCATCAAATCACTGATGAAGTTAAAAGACAGATGAAACAAGTCTCAGTACATTTTTTACACTTCTAGTGAACTTTACATATTTAAAACTTAAATCAGCATGTTGCTCAATGACAAAAGGCTTTAATGTTACCTGTCTACTGTATAAATATGAGCATGTATTTGTGATTTCTTACGCAGAAACTCCCAGCAGTTCCTTGATGACCTCCACAGGTTTGTGCTCCCATGGCAAATGTGCTCCTAAGTCTTCAAACAGGTCGATGTCCCTGACAGCAAGCATCACAGCTGTCACACCGTCGCTGTTTGGAACATTCACATCCAGCCCGTCGGTCTGAAGCTGACACGTGCAAACACACACAAACACAAACACAGGGGGGAAAAAATTCTAAATTAAACTGCTGATCTAACAAGCATCACACTTTAGTGTCATTCATTTCCACCATTAGATGTTACTGGCCTCAATGTGTGTGTGAATTAGTTATTATGAAGCAGCCAGATGGTACTAGTCAGCCAACAGACACTTCTTCACAGCTATGGGAGAATTAATTTGATGCTTTATAGGGAACTAAACACTAATGAAGATCTGTTTTGTCCTCGTCTTCCTTCCATTTTCTCATGTAGTCACCTCATACAACATTTGATCACTTTTCCCATCCAGAGCCAATCAGCCCCAGTCCTTGTTCTATAAATGCATCGTGTTCATATTCAGACTCTGTGCAATCCTCTTTCTCCCCATCTCTGCCTCATCAAGGTCGTCCATGGCATCTAATTCAAAATATTCATCAACCATCTGCTTTCTCCACTCCAGCCTTTTAGACTCTGTATCTCCTACATTTGTCTCAGATAATGCTCCATGGTAGAACCTAACACCACAGAAACATTTCATCTTGCATGTTCACATTTCTTAAAACACATTTTGGCCTTTTGTTCCAATTGATCCTTTTTTTATTAAAACTGCACACAGAGTAACAAAGTGCTGCAGTGTGAAATGAGGCCATGAGGCTCAGACCTTTCCCTGCATTCAGTGAGCTGTACTTTGTGCTGGAAATGTTTGTGACAAGTTAGAGTTTTGGAAAAATGAATTAAATAAGCAGCGACAAACCGACGTTTTAAATATAAAAGAATCTTGCATATGAAATACTCCAAACACCTGTGTGCTTCATAAATAAATAACCAAGGTGATATAAGTTATTAGTTCATTCAGTTTATGTTTAATTCATAAATAAATAAACCTGTGTATCAGCAAAGTACTCAGCTGTCGGCAAACAGTGTGGGCTATTTCCAGTCATTTTACAAAAGCACCTGAGCGTTAATATCACATTTCCAGATACACAAAGTCACTAAAGGACACACTAACAATGGCAGGCCTCTTTGCTGCTCTGAGCTGGTTATAATTCAGGAATGCATTTGGAAATGCCAAATTAAATGTGCCTTTTTATCACATTACAATATTACATATATATTTTCTCATGATTTTAGAGGTTTAACAACATTTTCAGTCTCAGAATCAAAACTTTTTTTGGTTCAACCACCGCTTAATCCAACGATGGCAAACTCATTTCAGTTGTGGGCTGGACCAGTGAAACTCTCCCTTTGTGCCAGTGTAGACATCACATGTTTAAAACCCCTGAAATAGTGTAACATAAGAAAAAGAAGTGCACTTTTAACAGTATGTCTCTGTTTTTTGACATGATAAATGTAAAATCTAAATGTATTTATTTATTTGTTCATTTTTATTGTTTTTTTGTTTTTTTTACTGTGAACCCATTAAAAAGATTCTACAGTAGATGAAAAATCTGAAACATTTGTGTCATTTAATTGTTTATTTGTTACTTAATTACTTTGGTGTTGCGTGAGTGGCTATAGGGCGGTCCTTATTAGTACGAAAAGCTTATATAAAATAAACTTATTAAAATACGGTTAGAAGCCCAAAATCTATGTCATCCTTTACATTTTCCAAAGCCACACAGTGCGCAACAACTGCAGGTGTTTTTGTAATGAGAGAAGATTGTTGCCCTTGTTGTGTTGTCTTTAATCATCTGGGAAATCCTCTGATTCTCAGATGTGTGTGTGTGTGTGTGTGTGTGTGTGTGTGTGTGTGTGTGTGTGTGTGTGTGTGTGTGTGTGTGTGTGTGTGTGTGTGTGAAGTGAACTTACGAGCAGGTGCTGTAGGGAGTGGAGGTCTCCCTGCCAGGCAGCCTGCAGTAGCTGCGCCTGAGGGGGCAGATGAGGCCTTGACATCCACCTCACCATTTTTTCCCGCAGCTCTGGCGGACTCATGTGGAGCGCTGTCTGCTGGCTGAAGCTGCACAAGGTCAGGTCAGCATCCGTCCTCAGGAGCTGCTGAACCACCTGTTAAACCCACCACATAAAAAAACAGAAACATCTCAAAAAAAATGTGAAGCGTAGATGTGTCATTTCTGTCAGTAAAAGGACTGTTGTTGCTCATTTTAGTGTAAACACCTTGTGGTTTGGTGCATTTTAAGAAAACATAAGTTTGAGTTATAATTGGAGAGTTTCTCTCCAGACAAGCTTGTTTTGAATGTCTCCCCAAGAGGATGCAGAGGAGCTATCTTAAAAAAAAAAGTTGCATAATCTCATGTGATCACAGCACATTGTTGTTACTGAAAGGAAAAGTGCGACGTGTTAACAGGACAGAAACTGGTTTCGTCTACCTAACCAATCATATCCATCTGGTGCTTTCCAGGGCTGGAGTAGCCAGGTTACCAAAGCGGAAGCATGGTTACAATAGACATGTACTTGCCAAACTCTCTCTACCACACACATGCACACGCCGTTACCTCGCTCTTGGCACCGCGGCAGGCAGCGATAAGGGGAGTGCATCCTTGTTCCTTGTCTTCCTTCAGCTCTTCTTTCTGCACCCCATCATCAGTCTCACCCTTCTTACACCCTTTCACCATCTCCCAGTCAGACCTGTGTGAACACGAGCCAAACAAAAGCACAGTGTCTGAGCTGTGAGTCAGGGCAGACTGCTACTTTCATCGTTATTTAGAGAAACAAACGAGGTGGAGAAATTATTGTAAACACGCCGCTGATAGATATTACCAAGCACTTTCAGCTAGATGTCTTTGGCAGTCTCTGTGTCTGTGTGATTATTAGTGTGACATTAACCTTGTGATGTAAATCTCTGGTGATCTAGTGCTCCCTGCAGAGACTAGACTCAGGGCAGAGTATAAAGTATTATATCTCATTATTACTGATAGCGATACACATCTTAGTGCATTATACTAAGTGCATTTACTACGTAAACGCAGAGTTTATGGAGCTAAATAATAATATTTCAACTTGTGTTGATCTGGAAACACTTCTGTGTTTCTGTGTGGTTATGTGTCACCACGACAGGAAGTACAAAATAGCCCAAAGTCTCAGGATTGACTACTTCATGAACATAAAGTGTGTGTTTTTTTAGTAAACCACCTTATTTGACCATGTTCGCACACGCTAACACTCCCCCCTAATGTAATGTGAAATCATTTTATAAGTGTTTATATATTTGTAAAGTAGAAATGTGTCTGTGAGGACTGAACTCCCTCTGGTTTAATGTTTGACAAAAGTAACAGTCAAAATGGATGAAGTGTCTAAAGCGAGTGCTAAGAGAAGACTAATTTAAAAGTACAATAGAAAAAGTGTCTTGTACACATTTCCTGACATTAAATGGTTGTAAGTGGTGCTCATCTGTGTGAGCAGCATTAAGGGAAGACGATGATAATTGGAGTAAAAAGCTGAAATGAACTATTGTTTACTTACTTTTGTTTCATTTGTCTGAATCCACTTGTAAACCTTCTGTGGACGTTTGATCAGTGAGTCTTTGATCTTTTCAGCGCACTCTCCACTCGAGTGTTTCCTCCACTTTCCTCTGTTTTGTCCTGCATGCCTTCTGCCGTACGTTTACATTTGGTTACCTTGGAGACAGTCAGACAGACAAGCTGTGGCTTTAAATGCTTCCAGTCTGTTTGTTGCCTGATGCATTAAACCTAAGTGAAACCACAAATGTGATTTCTGTCTAGTGTGCTCGACGCAGTTAGACTGTGCATGTAGTAATGTTTGCTTCTGCGCATGATCAGGCTTTGTTTTTGGAGAAGGGGAGTAATGCACAAGCAATCTTTTAACTCATCAAGCTCAACTAAACAACAGGGAGGCTGGAGAAACCTACAAGTGAGCACGATCATATATATACAGCCTTTATATCCATAAATATGATACTGTATAATTAACATATTCTCTAAATGAGGCTTTAGGATGACTGCTTGTGCACGCGGTGCTGTTTTAAACTCCAAACCTGCTCTTGTGTTGTTGGATTTTGTTGACATGGTTTAAACACGCTAGTTTTTATGTTCAGAGAGCACCTACGATTACAGCTGAATGTTCAGGTGTGAGCTTCCTTAATGACAGTCACACCAAACTGAGGTATAATCGAACGCTGTATTACTTCTCCACAGCAGTGTGAAAGTCTCTGTTTTTAACTTCTATGCAACTTTGTGTTGGTTTCAGTTTCAGCAGCAAACTGGATGGAACAGTTAATTCCTCATTCCTCCTTCTTTCCTATTATTCTGTCATTTGTGTATCACAAATAAACAAGACAGGTCAATAAATGACTCTTAGGTCAGTCTGAGAAACTCTTCATTGTTCCTTTGAACTCTGACTTTGGTTCTGGTTAAGAGGGCTCGATGATGTCCTCTCACTTTGTTTTTGCAGAATGTTTGCTCTGTGGTGTCATTTCCTCTGGACCTTTGCATTTCAGCTGAACAGATGGATCTGACTTTTTTTTCCCGAAATTAATGCATTTGACTCCAGTTGTCTCCTCTTTAAGTCCCTGCACTGGCAGCACAGCAGTGGCGTTGTTGACCTTGTGTATAACTCTTTTTCTTCTGTTTTATCCTCCTGTCTGACCTTATCTGTGGAGCCCGTGGTGAGGGAATTGGGTCCTGACTCTGTCAGTGATGATTTGGCCAGTTTCAGGTTTCCTTTCAGTCGTGCCACTTTCTGAATTTAAATAGTCTCTGAGCTTCTTCTGTAGTTCTGATATCATGATTTTACAAAGCCACACCTAAGGGAATGACATGAAGGCCTGTATAAATGCATATATGAGTCAGCTTTAGACCTTTTGATGACATTTTGTTTTGACACTTTAAAATACATAAAACATAAATGAAAAAAAAAACAAACAAAGAAAAAAACTTTCGGTAAATTTTAAAGTGCCTTTCCATAGAATATGAAGTTTTAATAAATACACGAGTAGGTTGATGTTTCTGCAGCTTCTGAATATTATATTAATTAATGCTAAAGCTGCAAAGTAAAATCTGTCGCTTCTATTCATTTTATTTCTTTAAAAAATATTCTTACTTGTACATATTAAAAACTTATAGAAAAGAAATACTGCAAATTAAACTATGCAACCACCTGAATTTGATAATGGCTATGTACCGCTCCATATGAACACTAGATGTCGCTGTTGGACAACTGCTCTGAGCCCGTGCCTCGCTTGAATCCGTACTCGCTGCACCTGTCCTCATGCACAGTGAATAGAATATAGTGAAGAGAATATAATTTTGAATAGAATCACAAAACTATACATTTCTTGTTTTTTTGGACTTTAAAGTTTATTGTTGCAGCTTCTTCAGATGGAACTCTGAACTCTGCAGACTCCTCTGTCTTTTAGTCGAGTTTTTATTTGCACCTGTTTATTTTCATGAGTTCTCTCATAGTTTTTGATCATTTAGGGTTTTTTTTTTATTATTATTTGGATATATCGTTTATTGTTTATTTAAAGTAATAGATATATCTTTTACAGACTTCTGGGTTCTCTAATTTAACCAATCAAAGAGTGAGAAAAGAAGTCCAGCGCCCTCCCCCTCCCTCCGCTCTTCCAAATCAGCCCCGCTCCCCCTTCCTGCACTCTTTGGGTCTGTCCGATGTCCCCATCGCTAACCGGGACCCATGTCCTCGGGGGGGAAGCAGTGAACCCTGACACAGTCGCTCTGCTCCACTGGTGCCATACTGGTGCGTCCCGTTGCGCACGAGAGCGCTTGAACCAAACACTGCACGCTTCCAGTGACGTTTTTCGGATTTCTTCAGACCTGTGGACGGTTTGTTGGCGAGAGAGTTGCAACTTTACGACTCATTATGTTTCACGTCTGGATGACTCGGTGACAGGAGGACTCGGGGGAGTTGAGGTAGCCTACAGCAGGAACAAGGAGCAGCCTCGGCTCTCCCCCGAGCGGTTTGCGCAGGGTGACACAGTGAAGCTTTTATTGGGGCTGATTGACCGTGCGGCCGGATTACATGGGCTTTTTAAACAGCAGTTATTTATGATGCTACCAATTACTCGTTGAGCTCTTGTTAGTTGCCGTTCCCTTCACTTCCTCGCTTCCAAACTTCAGTCAGTGGATCGTTGTGAGAGCGACAGGATGGGCTCGCAAACCTGCACAGCTCTGCAGAAACAGGCGCTCCTGTGGTTCGTTATAGGTGAGTCCCACACACCGTGGTTTAACGGATGCTCTTCTGATTAAGGCACTCGAATATTTCTGGGCTAAACTATGAGTTTTGTTTGAAAAATATCACAAAGAAGATCCTAAAACGGGAAGAAATAGACGCATCCTGCCAGAACAGTGTAAAAGAAACGGGTTTGGATGCACTTCTGTTGAACAGAGTTCACTCGCCTTCTCTTCCAGAGCGAAAGAAGCACCAACCCTGTGCCATTCACGCCTTTTACTTACCTCAGACATGTGAAGCAAAATGAGAAGTTTTTGTTTCCTTTCAACATAAAATACGAAATCATGCCAGCGTTTCTCAAACTGCTTTTAATTTGTAAGAATAGAATATAAACTATTTCAAACAGTTTTATATCAATTATAGGACGAGTGTTTCTCATAACATGATATGAGATTTATTACTGGACTACTGGAGGCTGGGTGGTGTGTAAACACGATAATCTCTGTTTAAACTAAAGCGTAGCAGCGATGTTGGGAAGTGGCATGTGTCAGGATGGATGTGCGCGCTGGAGACTGCAGTTGGCTGAAAACGTTCGTTCTTTTTGAGAACAATCCAGAGAGTAAGACTTTAGTGAGATTAGTGAGAGTGAGGTTTACTAAAGTTTATAAACGCTTTAGATGTGCAGAACTGACTTTGTTTGGGCAGCTTTTCCTTTGTTTGGTTTGTTCTCAAATGATTAATAAATTTTTAACATAATAATTTGTAAAATTAGTTTTTTTAATCTCAATAATGCACTGAATAAAAGTGTATTCTCTACACAACAAATCTCACAAGTTATCTTTTTAATTGTGGTGACTGTTTGTTTGGATGCTTATTAGCTAAAACCAAGATGAGCTCAGGCAGGACACCACGCTCTGCTCTTTCCTTTAAACACACAACAACACACACATGATATTTGCATAAAACAAAACACTGGCCAACACAGCACAGAATGCAAAGCTGCAAATCTGACTCGAACACAACAGTGAATCCCACTTTTAGGTGTTACAGCGTGCTCATAACGAAGGAACGACACTGTTCTATTACTGTGTTCCACTCAGGGTATTTCTCTAAACCACTGTGACACCATCTGCCTCTGTAGTGGGCACAATTTCTTTTACTTTCTTAATTAAAACCATTGCTTTTGGCTTCCCAACAATGTTTAGGTGGCTGATGGTACCAAATTAACGTGCACGTGAATTGCAGGACCCAAGGTTTCCCTGCAGATTAGATTGTGACAGGATGATCAATGTTATTAATTTCACCTGTCGCCAGGTTTTAATGTTGTGCTTGGTCGTCGCGTTTGCAGCTCTTCAAAGTTGTTGGTACAAACCTGTTGCTTGGTGAAGCGGCTCGCTTTGGAAACTTAAATAATCTTAGCAAAGACAGCCACCGAGAGCCTAACCAGAAAACCTCTGGTTAGGCTCTCGGTACGTGCCACTATGTTTGTAAAAACTCTAAGATGGGTTTTTAAAAGTGTTTATATTTGATCTGAAAGGCCACACGTCCAAGCCGAGTGGAGAACAGGTTGTTGTACGATACAGTTGAGAGGTGATATTCTTCAAACAGGTGGGACGACTGTGCACGTATATTTTAAACAGTCTCTGCAGACAGACATTCGTGGAGTTGGACTCAGTTTTTCACAGGACCGGAAAAGCTTAACAAACAGTTGTGTGACAAAGAATTAGTGAACAGCCGGCGAGGTATGACACAAGTGTTGGTGTTAGCAATTCTCAGAAATGGTCTGAAGAAGGCCTGGTGAGGTTCAGCGTGGGGTTTAAGGGCGATCATGTGCAGCAGAATTAAGACATGAAGGAAAAGTTGGACGCACAAAGACGAGATATGCCCATCAAGAGCAAAATAACAATCAGCAGAGTACCGTTAGAGGCAGAAAGATTATGGGCATCTCATTCTGTATATGGATCACTTTTCCCCCTAACTTCGTTCTTCCTCTTTCTCGCTGAGAGCACCCACATGTTCACGGCACTCGTAATTTTAGACTTGTCATCAGATTCAGCTGACATAGTCTCAGACATAATGCTAACCACTGAATGTTTCACCCTTAGCTGAACTGTAATATGAAACCTGTCTGCTAACCCTGAACTAAATATTTGACACTGTGGTCGCTGTCCCTTCCTCGGGTGTTTTGAAGCTATGAGCTTGTCAGTGGAAAAAGAAAATGAGCATCTGCACAGCTGAAATACGCACTGGAAATATGTGGCAAATGTATGCACGCTCAGACTGTGACAGTCTAACAGCAGCATTCAGGCAAGCTTCCTCTCCTCTTTGTCTTTTGTTTCCTGTAACTAATGCTCTGTGTAGGTGTTTTATATTTACAGAAAGAGAAAGTTATGAATCATCGCAGTGCCGCTGAACTGCCACATTACTGCTCCACAACATTTCTGTCTAAAATGGGAATTTTGAAAGTTTTCCTCCCAAAACTCACTTTTGTTAATATCTAACAGAACACTTGGAAATGACAAATCAAAACAAACCCTGCCGTGGAACTCGCCACAGTCATTTGTGCCATGAAGGAAGCATTTATTTCTTTTAATTTTCCATGCTAGTTTTCTTTCACCAAAGAGTGCAGAATGGATGAAGGGGAAGGAGTCTGTCACTCGTTCATAAAGGGCCTGGCACACAGAGAGAAGCTTTAATCTTCTCTCTCTGACGTGATCGTCTTTCATCTGACGGCTCAGGATTTGATTTGAATCCTTTCAAACATTTTGCACACAGAAGCAACTCAGTCACAGTGAAATGTAAAATGACAGAAGGTAAACACTTTATAGAATGACTGAGGGGGGAAAACGTCTCTGACAATTTGGCCATATTCACTGAATATTCTATAAACAATCAAAATGGTTGACACAGTTTACACAAACTGAAGTACGAAGCTCAGATCAAAGAACGCCGCCTGTCAGGTCTCCGTAACCAAGATTGTGGGAGCTGCTCTCAAAAATCTGGGTCTTGGGCGAGTTTTTAATCGACTCTTCATCCAAAGTTAAATAAAATTATAATAGAGGAGAAACCAGTTTTAATGAATTTCATTTTGGAGGCTTTATTCAGAATCAACTGGTCTTTCAGATTCATCTTGCGGGCCATCGCAACCGTGTCTCCTGCTGGCCACAGAGCGGTCCCAAGCCGAAGCTGCTATGAGACTTTAGCAGCACGAGCTAAAAAAATAATGGCTGTCTCTTTCCAAGCAGTTTTTTGTTTACACAGTTTATTGGTGTTATTGTGTCCAGGCAACAAGCATACGTGGGAACGCCAAGGATACACAACATAAACAGTCCTGGGAACCATAATAAAGCTTTTTTTTTCACTAAAATGGTTGTAAAACGGAGGAAGATAAAATGAAACTGCGCCACAGAAGCTGAAATAGATATGAACTCAACACTAATTTATTACCTCATAAAAATGATGAATGGAACACGACAATTGTTTGTGGTTGGATAACAACTCGCTTAAATCTTGTGGAACGTTTGTGGCTCATCATGATTGCTAAACGCTGCGAACAATTTCAAATGTCTGCATCTGCTCTTTGTTTTGATAGTTTGAGTATTTTGTTTTTAAATCTGAAAAGACTGTTTAAAAGTGATGCTGGGGATGGACCAGTCCATCTATACCAGGCAGGCATCGCTAACATAGAGACACAGACATCCATTTGCACCTGTGAGCAATTTAGCAATAAATAAATGAATAAATGAATAAATAAATGACACGTTAACTGCAATAACCAGCAATAACCACTGTGCTGCCACATACTGTCCAGTCATTAAGCAAAATTTATAAGACGGATATGCTAATTATGTAATTTTACTGATAGTAATTGATAGAACTGAAAAGCTAGTGGGGTGGCTGTAGCTCAGGAGGTAGAGCAGGTCATCTACTGGAAGGCTGGTGGTTCCATCCCCCCAGCTCTGCATGCCAAATATCCTTGGGCAAGATATTAACCCTAAGTTCTCCAATGCATGCATCCAAGTATGAAAGTTAGTAAGCACTTAGAATCATAAAAAAAGTGAATGTGGCATGTTGTATTAAGCGCTTCGAGTACTCTTTTGAGTAGAAAAACGCTCGATAAGAATCAGTCCATTTACCATTGTTTTAAGTATGAATTCGGCCTATAGCAGATGCAGATACTGATATCGTTTCTGTTTGTGTATCATGTTTTTTTATAACTATTTCTCGTCTTGTGCCAAGAAAATAAAGAAATCTTCTTTCTACGCTGACGCGAACAACAGAATCGTCAACAGCTGACATTTCCAAATGCATCGTTGCTTGGCGATAGGCCCATATCGGTCAACAGAGCCAATATTGACCAATAGCAACGTCCAGCCAAGTTATCAGTCTTCACTTAAACCCGACAGCTGGTATGAAGTGTTTGTGCTGATATGTGCGTGATGGTCCGAGCCGCCCTGTCATGTTCTTTTTAGAAAGATGAGGCTCTTTCCTGGCAAACCTTCCACATGAGTCATACTTGTTATTTTTTAAATTGTGCTGTTTTTGAACTTTAACATTTAGCATGCTCGCTGTAACCTGTGGAGCCTGAGATGTGTTTCGTGTTTTATACAGTTTCTCTGAGCTTTGCATGGTCTGACCTTGGTGTCGGTTTGCTGGGACGTCCACTTCTGGGTAGACTGATGGCAGTTGTGAATGTTTTCCACTCATGAATAATCTTTCTCGCTGCAGGATAATGGACTTCAAATTGTTTGGAAATGGCCTTTTAGCCCTTCCAGATTGATGGGCAGCAACAATTGCCTCTCTAAGGTCATTGCTGATGTCTTTCTTTCTTGGGATTGTGTTAACGCTAGTGATGTGCTGATCGATCCTGAAATATCGATTCCTCCGATACCAATCATTTATGTTCTAGAATCGATTCTCACATTAAAATATCGATATTTTAGTAATTTAGGGTACATTTGTAGTTTATCATTAACAGGAACACAGTGGAAATAAACTATAACATTCGGATTGTCTACATTCAAAGGAACTACTTCCTCTTCCGCCTTTCATAGTCATGTGTGAAATAAGGCTGTATAAATGTGCCGCAGCCCCTTGGCGCACGCACTCACAAGAATGGCTGAGCGTAATTGGAGTCATGTGCGGACGTATTTTACCTCCACAAACAGCTGAGACATGGTTTGCGATACATGTGGCAAAAAAGTGAGGTGTTGTGGCAACACCGCTGACCTTGTCAAACACCTCAGAGTAAATCATATCACAGAATATGACGAGCGTATGTTGAGGCGAACTGAAGAGGAGTGGACAGGTGCTGCTAGGGCGAGACAGACGTCTCTCACGGAGTCCTTTAGTGCTGCAGGCAGGCAATGTGTTCAAATAGCGCAAAACTTCAGTTTTTTTATTTCTATATGATGAACTCTGTATTATTAAGTGATAAGAATAAGTAATCTGATGTCCTGTAATCATTATGACGCTATAATTTGAGATACAATAAATTAAATGCGTTTTTGTACAGGGTATCAGTATCGGATCAGTATCGTCGATACCACCCTGAATTTTACTTGGTATCGGATCGGAAAAGATATCAGTGGTATCGCACATCACTAGTTAACGCACACCTGAATGCTCCAGACCAGCAAACTACCCAAAACCTCTGCTTTTATGGAGATGCTCACACTTACTGATGATCAACAAATCAAGTGCATGTCAGTAGCAGCACCTGGCTGCCACTCACCCTCTTAATTCTGCAGTAAGGGTGCACTTAGTTTTCCACACACTGCTTCTCAGTTTTTCCCAAATAAATAAATGACACGGTAACCTCTTACAGAACCAGATGTTTTTTTATTAAGTCCTGATATGTAAAACCTTAGAATTTAAAAAAGATGTAGATTCTTTTGACAAGAAACCATTTTCTTAAAATTGGAAAATTGGTCCATTTACTTTAGTATGATTTCAGCAAATGTTTATCCCACCACCTGAAGGACAACGCAGAATTTTTAGATGATGAAATTCTGCCTTTTTCTTCAGCAGATAAGCAGTTTGCTTCATCAGTGTGGAATGGTTTATCCGTCCAGTGAGATGTTGTGTTCGGTTGGCTGACATCCACGAGCCCCAGCAGGCACGGATCTTTTTTGATGCAAGAGTGTGAACACAAGGGAACACAAGGGGGTGAGAGACAGAAAGAGCACAAGTTCGACCCCGACTGCTCCAGACACATTTTCAGCAGTCTGTGATGCTGCCACCAGAGACAATAATGATAATATTTCTGTCAGGTTTTCGCCTCGCTCCTCAGCTGAGCTATCAAATATCTGGATAGATTGTGTAAAAGCTTTTCAGTCTCCGTTCTGCTTGGACAGGGTGCGTATTTCTGATATGAAGGACTCAAGGGAGCATTTTTAAGAAGCTTCATAGAGCAGCAGATAGCGGGGGAGGGGAGCAAGAGCTCGAATCGCTTTAACGAGACAGAAAGAGATAAACGAAGTAGGTGTGGCCGGGCTGTGAAAGTTTTAATAGCGCTGATTTAGAATTGTGTCTGTTTTGTAAAGTGTGCATTTGGTGTGTGTCTGTGTGCATCCTGTGCAACAAGCCCGCCCACTGGACCTCAGCTAATTAGATAGATGGTTAATGAGCCAAAGAGAGCCAACAAAAGTAGTCATGCCTTGTTTGATGGAGCTGTTTTTCATACAGTTATCTAATAATCATGCGTAATACTAGATAACTTCCCTTGTGCACTTCTTCATCTGTGTGAGTTCATCTCCTTCTGCGGCTTCTCTATTTATAAGGAAAGTTAAGATATCCTCTATAGGGATTAAATAACTCTGCCTCACGCTTCATTGGGACGTCTTCAAGCTAGCAAAGCTCACAATGGGAAACACAGATAATAGCCCAAGGCCCCTCTTATGCACTCCATATGAGTGTTTCCAGTATTTAGCTTTTCAAATCTCCTTGTAGTACAGAAAGCTGCAGCAAAAGCAGTTTACTGTACCAGAGTCAATATGTGCTAACCCATGGAAGGCCTATTTTTAACTTTTCTTTCGAGAGCCCATTTAACACTCGTTTGAGAGGATTAGTGAGCCTAAAGGCTCTGCCATAATTGGCGAGCAGTAGGAACAGCTCCGTGTTTGCCTACAGTTTTTAGGAGAGGGGAACTGAAGAGGTGCAAAGTGTCAATGATCACTAACGATCAGATCTTCTTAATTAGTTATAGGATCGGTGGTTATGCAAGAGAACAGCCATCTTTCTGGTCGGGGGTGCTTTTCTAATGAATAGGCTGCCTGTTTGTGTTTGTGTGTATGTGAGCGAGCATTCACAGTCCATTTAATTCAGTTGTTGAACCCACTCTCCAAACCGAATGCTGGTATTGATTCCGTTTTGCATTTCCATAAAGCTGGCCGATGACATGCAGTGATGAATGATTTTTGAAAGTTCAGGTGTTGGCATTTCTGTCTGATTATTCTTTTGCTATAGCAAAATATAGCTGAGGTCAGAACTGTAGAAGGTAAAAGAAGTACGTGTCAGTTTTTCTACGTGATAAAGAAATGCTGCTGTGGTAAATAAATGAAATCTGTCAGAATGAAGAAATTAATGGGTAAAATTACAAGAAAGGTTCTGGCAGCTAATTGGCCAGATTTCTCTATATCCTGTGCCGTTGACCCATTGTGGGGAAAAAAGGAGACTTTTCTGTCATTTAGTGTTACTTTCGTGTAGTATGACTGGCCATAGAGAAGATCTTAATCAGTAGAAGAAGCTGTAAAACATATAAAAATACCTTTAAATCCCCAAATCTATGTCCGCCTTCACATTTTCAAAACCTTCCAGTGGGCTGGACTGGAGTCTTTGCAATCACCCGTTGTGAGGGATAAATGAGTATTCACTGAGCAGTTGCAAAAAGCTGAGGGGGCTGATGGTCAAAGCCCCAGATGGGTCGATAAGGCCTTTTTTCCAATTGCGATTGTTTTGGTTACTATTTCTGTGGTTGCCAAATGAGTGGAAGTGAGGACTGTACCAACCGTGGAAATCTGATAGCAACCAAAGGAGGTTTTTGGTGCACCACTTTCTCTGCAGTCGACCTCCAGGAGCCACTGCAGGCTAGCCTGAGAATACACATTTAGTTTGTGTCGTTATCCAATACAGTGGACAAACTTTGGGCAACGTGTGCAGGACATTATGAATCATGTGCACGCGTCTGTGCGTGTGTAGAAATCGCTGTGGTCAGGAAAAGTATGCTGTTGTGAGCTCTTGGCAGACACAACATTGGCATATTATCCACAAATAACGTGGTTTTATCTGGTTTATTAGACAACAGCGAGGTTTCTGTACATCTGACACAAATCAACATCGGCATTCATTTAGAGTTAGATGTCTGAAAATTATTATAAAATGAACACATTCATAATTTCAAGCCAATTTTAGTCAAACAGTTTCTTATGTGACGGGCAACATTTATTCATTACTGTTGAAAAGTGAACAAGAAGAGTTTTTGGAGCATTGCATTAGATTACTTTGATTTCTCAAACTAGCATTTATATTTTTAATCAAGTTTCATTTACAAGGCTTAATTGCATTTGGTGTTGATGATCCATTATGAAAAAGAATCAGAAAGTGTGAACATAACTCCTCTTCCTCTTCTAGTCCTCGAACTAAGAAACAGAGAGCAGGTTTTACTGCCCATTTGTCTGGCCCAACACTCTCATATATTACATTTAACCTCACTGAGCAGTGACATAGTAAGCCTGTCGCAGCGGCTCACTCAGCCGGTGAATCAGGCTGCAGCTTTCTTTTGAAGATTTTTTTTCCCTCTGCGGCATTTCTGCTTCACATGACGATACGTCAAAGTGGTCGTGTGCAGGATCCAAGCCCACGGCATCGAGCGCCTGAGACGTAGCAGTCATGTAATGCCACCAACAAGTCTGAAAGCTATTTCTCCAAACATTTATCCTACCAGGCTGGTCAAATAGTAACACATTGGTATTTATAGTAATGACCTGAGGTAGAAGTGGCTGAGTGATGGGACATGCAGTGCATACTTTTTGTGCTCAGGAGCTCTCTTACAGGAAAACTGCTGAGCTGCTGGCACATTTTATGGTTCCTGGGGTTGAGAAGCTCTACTAAAGTCTTCTGCTGAACTTCACTCACACAGAATTATCTTTTACCATGGAGTCCAACTTTGTTGTCCTCTGACTCTTTCTGTGGTCTATGTTGAAATACACGTTTGATTTGGACATTCTTGTATGACCAGAATGAATCACAACAACTTTAATTATCCACTTAAATTTCCCAATACACTGTGCTTTTGTTTATCCCAGCATTCATGTGAGGCTGAAAACAATTCCATCGGCAAATAAGCAAACTTTAACTCACAAAGCTGAGACGGTGGACATGAGAAAATCGTGTCTTTAGCCTGTCAGTTTGGGACAACTGTAAAAAACATCTGTAGGATCTTAAAATTGTTCAATACAGGACAGATGTGTTTGAACACTACAAGCACCTCTGGTAGCTGTGAAGCTTTTTCTGAGGCTCTAGATCACTGACAGATGGCTCATCAGATACAGAACCAGTCAGAGACACGCTGCTCGGTCCTTCCTGAATGATCCTACGACTCCCTGATCTAAATCCATAATTCTTTTGTCTTATCACTGCTGAGGATTAGTTTGCTGCTAATGTTACAACTTTATCTCACATGGCAGAGTACATACAGAACTTACTTTCAGTATTTTCTTATTTTCAGTCCAGATAATGTTTTTATTTTTAATAATGGTGCTATATAAAACTGTTTTATCAAACCTCAGAGTTTTCAGTAGTTCATGAACAAAAGGATCCAGTCAGTGCTGCGTGCCTGTGATGATGGTATTAGAGACATCAGCAGAAATAAAAAACATCTGAAAGCAAGAGTTTAGGGCAGCCTGAAGACTGCTTACTATTATTGAAAGAATTTCCCCCTGGGATTAATAATTTATTCTAATTCTAATTCTTACTGACTCTCAGGGAAACTCGCACATATAGTGGATTTATTTGAAACGTTACCCATTTTTAATATGAGCTATTAAATGTGAATACATTTAACTATGTGTGTACACTCACTGACCACTGATCGAATTAGCCAATCACATGGCAGCAACCCAGTTCCTTTTGTCATGTAGACGTGGCCAAGACTAACAGAGCATCTGAATAAATAAACAAAGGTGATTTAAGTGACTTTGAACTGGATAGCTGTTAGTCCCGGACTAACTGGTCTATTTTAAAAGCTGGGATTTTCCCACACAGCCATCTGTAGCGTTTACAGAGAATTATCCATGAAAGACAAGATATCCACTGAGTGGCATTTCTGTGGGTGAAAATATCCTGTTGATGTCAGAAGTTGGAGGAGAAAAGCCAGACTGCTCCGGGCTGATAGGAGGGCAACAGTAACGCTCTGAACACACAACCTGGCAAACCTTGAAGCAGATGAGCTAGAGCAGCAGAAGACCAGACTAAGTGTGGATGTGCCACTCACAAATCTAAATCATGTCAGTAAAGACCAAAGATAATAAGGAAAAAACACAATCGCCTTTACTTTCTAAGAAATGATTTTTGAAAACACAGTACACTGATCTGTGTCAGTGAAATGCATATTTTTATACTTTTTTTAAGTAATGTGATGTGAAGTAATGTGGTAATTTTGATGCTGTATGTTTATTGTAGGGCTGGGCGATATGGCCTAAAATCCATATCGCGATATAATTTGAAGCATGTGCGGTAACGATATATATCACGATATATTCTTTTCTTCTGTATAACGTATTTTCCACACTATAAGGCACACTTAAAATCATTTAATTTTCTCAAAAATCGAGAGTGTGCCTTATGTATGAATTCTGGTTGTGCTTACTGACCTCGAACCAATTTTGGCGTGAAGAAATGTTGCTGCTTTATCAGGTGTAACAGTTAAGTTTAACATCCAGGCATCCATGAAAACTTTATTCAATTTAACGGAGTTAGAAGTTAACAGGAAGTTAGCTTGCTAGTTTCCTCCTAAACATTTCATACCATGTTCTGACTGAGAGATTTTTGAAACTAATTCAAACGTACAGCTCTGCTATCACTTCCAACATAAATGAAGACAGAAACTAAACAGCAGTGGCGTTTGCAGGGTTACTGAAGTTGGATTACCTGGTATATAATGTTGTGCTACGTGATTGCTAGCGACACAGCTATGTTAGCATAACATAAACACAGTGGAGCTGGAGGATGAACGCTAACTTTTTTTCCACTCGATAAAAGTTAACGTGAGGGATTCTGGTGGTCAGGGACAAATGCAATCGCATAGCAGGATGCTATACACGGGCCAAACTTCAGTCAGGAGAACAACTGAGATTATTCATCCACAATACGAGGTTAGTTATTAATATACTGCAACAACATGGGAATAGAGCAGCTGCGAGAGAATTCAACATTAATGAATCAATGTTACGGTAGTGGAGGAAGCGCAGTTTTTGGCTTTCCCCATATTTCAAAAGTGCTTCATCTCTTTGCTATGACTGTCGCCCGCCATAATTTGCAGATGATAATGGTTTTAGCTGTTGCGATGCTTTCGACCAAAACAGGCACAGCTTGATGACATCATCAACATGCGCTATCACGATAGAGCAATATAGTCAAAATCTCTATCGTTGGCCAAATTTATATCGTTTCTATCGTATATCGTTTATATCGCCCACCCCTAGTTTATTGTATTTATATTCTGTACATTTATACGGTGCAGGTGCACATACAGGTATAGAAATGGTGGGTTTGCATTTGCTGAGAAGAGCTTTGCTGGCCAGTCTTCCTCCACCTTAATAGGCTTTAAATAATACATGAGGCATTTTGGGATGAGGATTTCTGGTGGCGTTTGGTTTCCGCACAGATCGTTTGATCTGTGACCTTTAATTCCTCAGTTCTGTTTGTGACAATGGCTTCAGATTTCCCAGCCTTGCAGTGTTACAGTTAACACTGCGGATTAGATTTTTACAGCCATTTCATCCATGAAAATCCTCTCTCACAGGTCACAATGTAAAATAACCCACGTTAGAAATTTACGTTGGGTTTTCCGTAAAGGTTGCAACTGGGGAAAAAAAAACTCTATTAAGGTTGAATTACACGCTGGAGCTCAAATGAATCGCCTTCCATGAGCCCTTTTTTAACTGTTTCCCTCTTTAGTGTTTGTGATGCATAACTCACCGATTTACTGAAGGGGATTTAATGTCAAATTGAGCGAGTCAGTGCAGAAAATCCCAAATTGGACCAAATGAGAGCAACGTGTTTTGCACATTTTGGAATTTGGACATGTAATTGCAGCTAATTTGCCCGTCATGCAATGGAATTAAACATGAAAGTAAATCAAGATGCAGAAATATCCTTACGCCACTGTAAAGATTACACAGTGTTGCAATGAATATTGATTATATATGGGAGACATTTATGCTTTATTTCACACAAGACCACATCAACCAGCTATAGAAATAAAAAGCCAAATCCAGAGGGTGTAAATTTCTTCTCTGTGAGTGATCAAGTCACGGCAGATCTAAGCCGCAGTTTCAATAAAACCAGCATCCCTTCGGATGAGGTGAGATGAGTTTAATCTCACGCCAGGCTGTAGCTCTGTGGCTGCTGGTAAATCTGGACAAATAGCCCGCTGCTCCACAGTGATCACCTTATCATCACCTCATTTTTACCTCAGGTAACAGAGGTACAACATTACCTTCAGCATCCTTCGCCTTTAGTTTATTATTCAGAGTCATTCAGAGTTTTCCATATGGAAATGAGCTTAATTAATAAAAGCACTCACCTCATCCTCTTAGTGATGTTAGAGAAAGGTTCTCACAAAACTGTAAACAAAAATATCAATAAAGCTAATTTCTTTTTATATAATGAGACTTAAAAACAAAATTAGACGATGTTTACTCCTCTAAAGCAATCAGTCCTAGGTGTTCTGCAGTGAGATGAATGAAAAATGGCAGAGAGAATTGAATGTGCACATTTTACACAATAAATACAGTGAAGCACAAACTAACGGTGCTTTTCTCTCTCAGGTAAAACTCCACCAAAAATGCTGGAACTGGTTTCACACTTTGCTTTTTTGTTTGTTTCTTTGTGAAAGACATACACAGAGACATGCATACATAGTTCAGCTTTTGTTTGGCATAATTTTGTACTTCTGGGGAACATGAAAGTGATTGCTTTGACATTAATCATGAAGACATGAGTGCAACAACACACCCACTGCTGTGAAAATGGAGAAAATCTTTAGATAAATCCAACACCAGGGAAAAAATAACATTAAGATACGATGCAATTTTTCACCGCAGGGGGAAAAATGCATGAAGCTGTCTTCTTTCTTACCTCTCCACATTTGTCTGTTGTATAGTCGGTCATGATTGGTGTGTGTGCACTTATTGATTTGTGTGCGTGTTTGTTTACGCCTGTCTTGGATATACATCTGTGCATTTGCAAAGCAGCAACCCAGTCTTAACTGTTACGCCTCAGCAGCTAATGAGCATCACTCAGGCACCGCTAGTAAACAAAGCGTGTCCGAGTGTGCATGCGTGTCTTTGTGTGTCTGCGCTTGTGTTGTGTTGTCTAGCAACATGGAGCCAGTATTTCAGCACCTTGGTATGAGCTGCAGTAGGTGCCACATGCACACACGTGTTAGCTCATGCTGTCATGCTTGACACCCACAAACCCACAAAACTCAAAAGAATCAGCGTCCACCTCGTGCACGTGTGAACACATTTGTGTTTAGACTAGAATAGAATAATCCTTTAATTGTCCCACAAGGGGAAAATTGGGTGTAACAGCAGCAAGAAAGACACATATACAAACAAACAGTACACAAGACAAAGAACAGAAACATACACAATTTTTACATATTTACCCATGCTCTCCCTTATAACAGACCATCGCCCTTAAGCAAAACACTCAGTGCTCAGGTGTCTTAATGTGCCAACATTGCATCTACAGCGCATTTAAGGAAGTAACATGAGTGGGATAAAGAAACTATACCAGTCTCGTGGCTTTGGAGAAAATCAGTGAGCTTTAACAGCCTTTGAATGCTTATAAGTACAATGAAGATATTAAAAACGAGTTCTCCCACTTAAAAACAGGAAATGCTTATGTTATGATGTGTTTCCTACTACCTCAGAGAGAGAGAGCCGTATGTTGACTGGAATTATATTACCATGTGCCAAGTGTTAGATGCTGCCGGTGGAACTGGATGTGTCTTCCCATTAAACCATAAACATTAAGACTCTCGGGAAGCATGTAAGCTGTTCTCATAAAAATTTACACCGATCATAAAATATCTTAAAGTACTGCACCTCTCAAATTTATTCAGCGCCAACATCCTGACATGAACTGTTACATGGTGCAACAACATGAATACATTCATAAGTGTGGAATCAAACGGCGGCGTGCAAACACACATTATACGGTACATATCCTATCAGACAAAAGTAGCTCTGCCTGAGACCGTTGCACATATCCAAAAGGAAATAATGCCAGCTTCTTGCTTATGGTTTAGATGTTAACACTTAACAAAAGTACAGCGCTGCGCAGACGCCCGTCATTTCTTTAAACTTTGCTGGGAAAATGGGAGATGGGTAGAAGCGATTTACTGAAACGTGCATGGAAATACAGTTTACAAGTTACAATTTTAAGGAGCTTGAACGTGAATATTTGCTACGACCGCCTTCATTCTTCAGCACAGCCTGAACTCTCTTTGGCAGCTTTCTCATAATTTCTAAGTATTCTTCAGGAATAATTCTCCAGGCTTTGGATTTTAGCTGCCTTTTGTTCTGTTTTCTGCCACTGATCACTTGCAAGGACATGATTGAAAATAAGGTACAAAGCAGCTAACGTCCAAAGAAGACCTTCAGAAAGCCTGAGAGTTGTTGCTCGAGAATATATAGTTTTTAAATTAGAAGACAGTCTGGCTCCTTGGAAACAAACTAGAAAGAAATGATGGGTGACTCAAGATTTTTGCACAGTTTCATACTGTTCAGTTCTTTCAAAGACTTTTGCATTAACTCAGTAGAAACTTAATCAAATGTGTTACATCAGAATAACTTATTTGTGACCGGATGTCATTAAGTGGCCATTGCGTAAAATTAGGCTCTTCTCTCTGTTGTTGTTTTTCCTCAGTTAATGTTTCACCAAAGATTTGCTAATAGACTACTGATAGCTTAGAGCAGCTTCACTGAAAGACCTATACGTTTAATCTGTCGCTGTGTGGATCTTTGCATGCTCTGCGTAGACACAGGAACAATCAAATTAATGAAATTAAGGAGAGCTAGCATGCACACACTTTACCACCAAAGCTCTCGTCTTAATTTTAGATGATTAGTTTTGTGAAGTGAGTCTGCTGACACTTAATGCTCAATATGCTTCCTGTTCTGGATGCACTGTATGTATATGGATGAAATTTGATCCCAGGCTTTTGCATTAACTTAATATTAAACTGGTAATAGGTATTCCTCTTACCGCTTATTTGTGACTGGATCGAATGTCTCATATACACCCCCTTTTTTTCTTTTACCGTTCGTTGACAGTGTTAGAACAGCTTTGTATTTCTAATGCGAGCTCTGAACTCGTGTCAGCTTTGCTTCGTTCTTTAGTTTGACCAAACGGCTTCCTTGGCCTTGTGCTCAGCTGCGTTGGTGCTGTTTGGTGCCACATCGTCAGTTATTTGACTCTGAATTTAATATTTAACTCACAGAAGTTTGGCAGAATTTCCTGAAGTGTGTTTTTAAGAAGACTAAAGCTCTCAGTGTCTGCAGTGTAGGTGGCAAGTAAAGTGATGAGAGCAAATTGTAAATTGGTCCAGTGTAATAAAAACTAGGGTGAAGGTCGTGTCACAAAGACTTCAGCCATATGGTGTGCAACAGCAGTTGTCTTATCACAGACTTTTATTACTCTGCTTTATAAATCATTAGATTAAAAGCTCACAGATGCCACCAATTATAAGAACACTTACTTATTTTTTAGTAAGCAAAGGTTAATATTTAAGTCTTTCTTATCACAACTGTGTCTAGCTGAACACTGAAACAGTCAGAGCTAATGTTTCCTCCTGGAAAGTACTTCTGCTCTCCAAAAATATATTTACAAATTTATGTGAACCTTTTATGAGTCATTATTAAGTGATGATTAAAATAATTCCTGTTCCTTCACTGGGCATTGCTTCTGACTGTTTTATTGGAAAGACTATATTCAAACAGCACTAACAGTATTCTCTTGATTTTTAACACTAGCTTTGCTTACTTTGGTATTATACATTACATCCATGAAAACCTTGAACAATCTTGTTTATGGTCCCCACAAACAGGAGGAATGCTTTAAGGCAGCGGTCCCCAACCCCCGGGCCTCGGACCGGTACGTGAGTCGTTTGGTACCGGGCCGCGAGAGTTGAGGCTCAGGTGTGAAATGTATAGTTTTCAGGGTTTTATCGGTTTTCAGCGTTATTTTGTTATCGTTTTTATCGTTAACTCGGTTTTCCTGGGTCTTTTCACGTGTGTTATGAATAAATCTTCTTTTTCGGTACCGGTACTAGTTTTATTTTGTTGTATTTATCCGCGGCACCTTAAAGGCCGGTCCGTGAAAATATTGTCGGGCATAAACCGGTCCGTTGCGCAAAAAAGGTTGGGGACCGCTGATTTAAGGGAAAAAACAGTTTGATTACACAGCACATGGACATTCAACAGTTAACAGTTAAAAACCATTAAATCCTGTTTTTCATTATTATTTTTTACTTTTTGCTTCACAGTGAAAGCATTTTTCATTTTACAGATTT
The DNA here is from genome assembly GCF_056152115.1 of Neolamprologus brichardi. Lineage (NCBI taxonomy): Eukaryota > Metazoa > Chordata > Actinopteri > Cichliformes > Cichlidae > Neolamprologus > Neolamprologus brichardi. The sequence goes on along the minus strand of NC_142119.1, from coordinate 6,199,730 downwards.
TTTCTTCACATCGCAGCAGGAGTTTTTGTATTTGATAGTTCTGCATATTAATCTATGGAGAGTGCAGACTATCGGCTCTTCCTGCAGGGAGTTCATTTTTCAGAATTTGAAAATAAAGTGCGAGGATATTATTTTCCCTCTTTTACTGTCCTTTGGTGGTACTAAACCAGAGCTCAGGTAATAAAAACAGGGGGAAACCCAAGAGCTACATCTGAGACTTTACAAGCCTCAGTTATCATTTTAAATGTTAAAGTTCGTGACAGCACAATAAGAAGAAGACAGAGTCGGGCAATGTCAGTGAGTTCCTCTTGACCTGTGACTCATAAATAGCTCCACATAACACTTCATGTTTTGTGTGTCAGATTTTTAAATCAGTCTTAAAAATCGTATATTGGTTGGGCTCTTGAAACTCTAACATTTAAGCCAGTGTACCTTTTCACATCACTTTATAACATTAACGTGAAATGTTCCTGCATCGTTTTTCTACATGAAGGATTAAAATTGTGAGCGCGCGTATTTAGACTGAAACTCTTTTCCAAACCTGTTCGGTTTGTTTCCTTGCAGTAAAACCTAAGTGAGAAATCAAAGCTCCCAAGCACAGCATGAACATGGCTTCATGGTTGACAAACCTGATATTTACTCTACTGCAACCACTCGAGACGCCTAATCCAGACATTTTTCAGTTGCTACGTCAGCAGGTGCAGCAAGTGTATGAGAGCTCAGGGATAACGCTGATATTAAATCTTCAAATAGGAACATTTTCAAGTTATTACAGCTGATGTTAGTCTCCTATCTGGCATTTAAAAATGTGCCAGCAATGGCTTAACTATGTTTGGAAAAATCCTAAGTCTTCTCCCAGATCGAGAGATGTTTCCCTACAGACTGACTGAAAAACATCATCCGTATTTATCTTTTGCTGTGTTCAGATATACCAGTCAGTGCAAGTCAACTGGAACTATTAAAAGTTTAATAAAGCACATCACAAGCATGTAATCTGAAGCCTGTCATCCCTGCACGAACAGATTACAGGTGTAATCTGAGCATCTCATAAATTTTGAAGTCAACCCTTGCGGGTGGATGAAAGATGCAAGGAGGGGGAGAACATTTAATGTTGGAAAAAGGAGAAAACAGACTAAGAATTTGACATCAGCTGTAAAATAAAGTTCCACTCGAGCAGCAGGATAGAGTTACTGAAGGTTATACATGACAGCACCTTACTTGAGCCGTTATACATTATGCAGGAGAGCCCTGGACTCTGCAGCGTAGAGGAGTATCATATTAGTTCAATGAAATTACAGCTTCTATAAATCCAATAATCAGCTTTCTCTCTGTCTGTGAAATAGACTCGGCCACATGCTTGAGCAGACACGCCAGTGTTTTTACAGCCATCCTTCATATCACAAAGACAACTTGTTACATTTTTTATTTATTTTTTCACTGAAAGTGTGGAAACACATCATTTCCACTGAAAAAGAAAGAGATCTCAGCTGTTTGTAGGAGCCGCAGTGGCCTTCACTGGTTGTGCTGCGGGCAGAACAGCAGAACTGGCTTAGTATCAGCTCTCTGATGGGGTTACAGAAGAGGAAAAAAACAACAACTCTGCAATGTTTTATTTAACTTTACATATTTTGCTTTGCATATTTTGGCTAAACCCTGCTGCCTGTACTTTATTAAAGGAAAGCAAATTTGCAATTCCAACCAGATGAAGCAACAGCAACAAGCATACGCAAAAATAAAAATAAAGAAGCAGTTTAGACATACTCATAGTCATATGATAGATATTATTAAGGGCATAAATAAATTACAATACCATCATGCAATTACCAGAAACAAGACTGTCAAACAAATTTCAAAGTCTCTATAGACAAACTGACAACTGAGAATAAAACCACATTTCACTCACTATGTACAAATATTACTGCGTACTTTTTCATTGGAAATGCTAAAGATCTCCAAAAACTCATCTATGAGCAAACACAAGACTGTACTCGTTCACATAAAGGTTGTTTATAGTGCAGTCTGGAAAAATCTCTGCACGTCTGCAGTGACGCAGATGCTCAAAAATGGCAAAAGTGATGCAGCGGTGCCATCGATGAAGCCGGACCCTACATCACGCTTCATTTATTACCTCAACAAATCCTTTCCCTACAACATGTATAATCTGAAGATCTGTGTCTGAAATCTTATTTATGATGTCAGTTTTGTAAATGATTGCGTTCAGTGTAGGAAAAATGCAGCAGTGTTATTGTATTTATTTATAAGTGTGGTTGTCTTGTGACTGCTACTTGGTATCATATGAGTTTTTCAGTCTGATCTAAGCTACGTCCACACGTACACGGGTATTTTTTAAAAAATCAGCTCTTTCTACGGCTTTTGTAATCACTGAAAACTGAGATTTATAAAAACTTCTGCCAGGGTGGAGATTCTCAAAAACTACGTGGGGACGAGGAAAACTGAGATTTAGTTACGCAACTTCATTTTGACGTCACGCTGTGCACCACATTATTGTTTACATGAGTGAATTTCTACAATGGCCGATATAGACAAAATACTGTTGCTGTTACTATCTGCAGTTTTTACACGCTTACATGAACACACGCAGTTACTGTCCATCCATTTAGAAAGACTGCTTCTATGCGCCATCTTTGATTGATTTGATTGGCCAACATTTCTACACGATTACGATTATATTTCCACCTGTTGCTTTGGCATGTTCTTGACAGCGTTTGACTTTGTTTTTTGTTTTTCCATGTGGACGAGATTTTTGTTTTTTTTAAACGAAAACGGAAAATCTCAGCTTACAAAAATTTACTTCCCTTCTGCTTTTTGGAAATCAGTTATTTCCTATTTCCGTTGTGTTTTGTGTGCTTTATATATATATATATATATATATATATATATATATATATATATATATATATATATAATGTTTTATATATATGCAGGGAAAATAATCAATGTTTAAGTGTGGGATGGACAGTTTAACTGTATTTTTTACTTAAAACTGAACTTAATTCAAAGCTTAAAGAACAAAGAGAGGAAAAACAGAGAGAGACTGAAACGTAGGCCCCTGGGCATGAGTTTGTTTCCAAGTACATAATGTCTTTACTTTCCTCTGTGTCTCAGTGTTGAACAGATACTTGGACAAAACAACAAAAGGCAGAAGATTTATGCCTCAATTTGGTTTAAGGGCAGAGCAGGAGAACAGACAATTCTGTGGAGGTTTCTTCATCGCCTTCACTGCAACATAATCTACATGTTACAGCCTCTGTAAGCACCCACATTCACCTCAGGTAGGTTACACAGTCAGAAGCAGATTTTTTTTTTGAAAACTAAAATAGTATAAAAATATATTTTGCAAAATTTTGAATAATTTAGAATGCAAATCAAACTAATATCAGTAGATGATTTTGGATAAAATTGTGCGTGATCAACTATTAATCTGTTAAACCGACATGAGGAAATAATCCTGAAATATTTTCCAAAGGTGAAACATGGAATAAAAATAGCGCGACAGGACTCACACATAGCAGCAGCAGCTCTGTGGTTTAACTTGTGCTTTTGCCCACTTTATAAATCCTCCACTGCAGCACTGAAGTGGAAGAGTGGTTTGGTTTTGCAATCTGCAGCCACTGCTCAGATGCAGCGTGAACAGCCAACACCAAACCCCCGCCCCATAAAAAAGAGAAACAAAATTCAATCAGTCTATAAACTACAGACTAAAGATAGCAGTTTTCCACGAGCGAGTTTATCCCTCAAATCCCAAAACGACTGCTTTGCATTGCAAAGCGGGAAAATAAACATTTTGATAAAAACAGACAGGAATAAACCTCATGCCTTTGGGCACGTTTGAACCTATTTTCATCCATTCAAAGCTACGGTAGTTTTCCAACTTTAGATTGATGTTCCAGCATCACAAATGCCAGAATACTGAGTCAGTAGGTGGAATCGGGGATGCCGTGGGTAATCCAGATATCGGTATGGAAAAGTGTGCTAAGCCAGATGCGACTATGGACCCGTCACCTGGGTGTATGATGGGATTTACATGATCTTATTAAGAAGTCCAAAGATGACGTAATCAGCTTATTAAATGTTTGCTTTAAGCACGTCTCGCGGGACGGGGAACACTGGTGCTCTCCGTTTGATTAATTTTTTAAAACACAAGAACATTTTATTGTCATCTAATTTAATTGCTAACTATCAGTGAACAGACACCCACACAGGGTCAGTTTATGTTTTTTATGCTTCAGTATGTTTGGTGTGTGAATTTCTGTCTTTTTGTTGCATGTTAAACTTGCCTGGAGTGTCACAGTGACGTGTCAGCACCATTAACCTGTTGTTGTGAGAGACTTTTCAGAGTTTTGATTGCTTAGCCCAGTGTGATTTTGTCCTCATCTATTAAAGAATGATATAAAACAGTAGCTTTAGTTTCGATCAAGACTAGACGGCGAGAAAGCACGGTCGACTGTACATTGAGTCGGGTTATTCAAAGTTGACTTGCTTGCTGAGAAATCACTCAGAGCCGTGCCCTAAACCTAACCCACCAACTCCCAGAATATGTGAAGACAAAAGGCTAGGGTTACCAAAACTGCGGTTGTTGCTCGCAGCCTCCAACAACTTCCTGCTACAACACCTTCACACCGCACAGAGATCTGTAGCATGAACGCGTGTTGATGGCTAAAAAAAGAAAAGCTCATTTCTTTTGTTGCCCCCTCCTTCTAAATTATCGTGACAGGACTACAGCCTTTATCTCCTCCTCGGGGCTTCACCAGCTGCTCACCTCTAATCAGACCTGCTCTGTGTGTGTGTGTGTGTGTGTGTGTGTGTTTATCACCTTTCTCTCTAAAGTCATTCTGATGTGTTGTATAATTGCATTCATCCACTACAAGCCTGCTCTTGTTTGTTGGCTGTTAAATGCTTTCTGCCTCTTGGTGCTTCCTTTTGTGTCTCTTTCTCTTGACAACCTCTCTAAATCACTCCACAGTACACACACACGCACACACACATGCACACTGTGTAGATTCAGCCACACCGAGCTTTCAATTAAAAACCCAAACTATAATCTATTCTTTAACCTGTAACTCAAAGGAGCTTCATTTTTGAGTTTTTTTTTTAGTCCCATCAGTGTCTGCTGTCAACGTTTCCTCTCGAGCGCATCAGAGGAAGCCTTCGCTCTCGCTCATACTCAGTGGCACGATTCCTCCCGAGGCTCAAAACACCGATTAACACTCCTGATTCTCCTCTTACTCGCTCTGAGACCTTGTTCATTATAAACATGTCCTTGTGTGGCTGCTTGTTGCTCATCAGCCGCGGCCACTGCGTCAATGAAAATAAACAAGCAAACCGGAGCCTTAATACATTTCATAAATATATTCAACTGTGACTCATTATATGCTCATTAGTTTCACTGACAAAACAGATTGTTCATCTCAAGGTTTTTACAATCATTGTGAGCTTATGTGCATATATTTCCCAGCGTGCTCTGCAGTGAGGTTACAATGTTGCAGTGTTTTCGCAGTTTTTTCCCCTTAAATTCAGTTTCTTTGCAATGTGTCGGAGATATGTAACTGGAGCACCAGTGGTATCATATTTGATACACGAGCATTGTCATCAGTGTGATCTGTCAGCCCTGAACCCTTTATATGTTACTGTTTGTTTAAGATAAGTAAACTGTAAATAATAAAATGCACAAAATACAAAATATAGCAAAAATGATATGAATTCAAACTCAATTTCCCCAAATTCCACTAATTTTAAAGCCACCTCTTACAGGATGCTTTAAAATGATCGCCACACCCCTCATGCACTTCTGCACTGTGTATAACTGCTCTGGTAAATAGATGTCGATCCAAGGAAGAAGAATATGTCTTTATTCTTACGTCTTCCTGTTATCTGCCCTTTGTTTTTTGTAGATAATGTGTTACTGTAGCGTTCATCCGCTCATCCGATTGTTGTGTGCCGTTTTTCATTAATGTAGAGTATTTATTGTGCGCTATTACCAAAGAGTCTGAGCAGCCCTTTATCTGTGATGAAAGCCCGGCTCACTGTAATGACTAGCTGGTGACAAATGGAACTCAAGTTGACAGAGCTAAATGTGATGGGCAAATGCACACACACACACACACACACACACACACACACACACACACACACACACACACACACACACACAAGGACACGCACGCCTTTTAAATAATTGCAACACTGCAAGGTGTGCATGAAGGTGTCAGCCTGACACCTGGCAGAGCACTCAGCCAGCTGTCGGCATTACATCGATTACACCAAGAATGTGTTTTTAAAACCGTGTGGGGATGGATACTTAACCCCAATAGATTCCCACTTAATAACCCTTTGTAACAGAGTGTGTTGAAGCTGGCAGCGTGAAAGAAGAACTGATATATTTCCTTACAGCAAGTGTAAGTCCAGAGCGGATACCACGAGAAATGAACCAGTAGGTCACAGAGCCTGTCTAAAGGACCAGGCAGGAGCTATCTGGTAGTTTTAAAGCACCTTTTTACATCTGTGGATGCTAATCACACATTTCAACATCAAAATGAAAGAAGAAAATGATCATAGGCAATGAAGTTAGATGTAGGCCTGATTGCAGACTGTGAACATGCTCTAACAAGACTGTTAAAATCTATAAAAGCAGAAGATGCAAAATCAATAAGCGTTCCATGGAAGCAGCGTACAAGGCCTGCTCTGATAGAGGGATATGAACCAATTTCTCCCTCCATCTCTCTGAGTGTGTGCGTGTGTGTACGCGCATTAGTGTTTATTAAACACCTGACTACTTTAAATGCAATCAAAGTGGTTCTTACATGGGATAGATAACAATCCCTGAAGCCTAATCCCCGTGATAAAAATCTCATTAGCCTTCACAAATTGTGTTGTTATGAGGGAAACCATGCAGTTATTTATCACCGTGCCTTGTTGCCTGGCTTGTCGCTGGGCATTTAATATGGTTTGATAAATCTACGGGGGACTATTATTTACAGTGAGGGAGCATAAATACAAATAAATATAATTTATTGACCACTTTTCATGATGTTCAAAACAGTGATGCAGAGAGCTTAGTCTGAATCCACTTCATTATATCGGCGCTCATATGAACCACAAATCCATATAGATCTCCAGGCAGGGGCTATCTAATCACATTAATCACATCAAGTGTAACGATAACAAGCACATTTTTCTGATTATTTTCATTTATTTATTACTGCTAGTTTTCCCCTGCTTATGCCGTATTATTACATCCGAAAAGAACACCAATAAAATATTCAGGCGATGTGTTTGAGCTGTTTGTTTTTATTCTGACAGTAAGTTCGGGGTAGGGTCCTGTTAGCTCTCTACACAGAGTAGTGACTGAGAAGCACAAGCACGCTGTGTTTTACTGGAGCTGGAGGCTGAGTGTGATGCTTAACAGTAACAGATCGTCAGTGATTTCCCGTTTCTTTTGCAGAAAAATTGTTTAAATATGAATATGGAAATGGACAATGGTCATTTATATTCTTTTCTTTGTCATAAATGTTCTGTTTTGTTGGTAAATTCTATTAATAATTTTGATAATTGATCATTTATTGTAATAATCTGTGTCAAGTTGCATGTCAGGTAGCTGCTGGGGCCCCAGGCCTTTAAACTAAAGCAGTGACCATGTGCAGAGTTTGCAGTGACAGTAGGACAGAGCTGACCTCCATAAGGCGGGCCCACCTGACTCCACTTTCACCAGCTGTGAGTGGAAAACCTGTCAATGAAACCGAAGAGGAGACGTCCTCCTGAGAGTGAAAACAGAAAGAAGGAAAAAAGTGGACAAACAAGACAGTGCTGAGTGAAGCAGATACTTATTACATATAATGCTAAATAACTAGTATAGTATATAGTAGGGCTGACTATGACTGAAATCTCATGTCCCAATATAAGACATTTATCGTCCTGACAACGATATGTATCACAAAAATGTAACATTTTCTGTAAATTCAGTGAATGTCGGGCGTGAAGTGTTTTCAGCTGGGCGTCGTGTACCTGGAGTCGAGTGTTGCACTAGTTGAAACGGCCGCAATTTTCTTTGTGAGTTTTTATTACACAACGTCTTCTAAAGTTTATTTTTGAGCACCTGACAGCTCTTTTTAGTTTCTCGTCCGTGCACACTGCATACTATTTCATGTGATTCAGTTTATTTTGAAAAATCTAGAATCGATTCTCACATTAAAAGTAGAATCGTAGTTTATCATTAACAGGAACACAGTGGAAAGAAACTATATCATTTGGATTGTCTACATTGGAAAGAACTACTTTCTCTTCCGCCTTTCATAGTCATGTTTGAAATACGGCTGTATAAATGTGTGGCAGGCCCTTGGCGTCCGCACTCACAACAATGGCTGAGCGTAAACGGAGTCATGTGTGGACGTATTTTACATCCACAAAAAGCCGAGACGTGGTTTGCGATACATGTGGCAAGAAAGTGAGGTGTTGTGGCAACACCACTAACCTTGTCAAACACCTCAGAGCAAATCATATCACAGAATATGACGAGCGTATGTTGAGGCGAACTGAAGAGGAGGAGAGGGACAGGTCCTGTAGTGCTGCAGGCAACGTGTTCAAATAGCGCACAACTTCAGTTTTTTTTATTTCTATACAATGAATTCTGCTTTATTAAGTGATAAGAACAAGTAATTTGATGTCCTGTAATCATTATGATAATTTGAGATACAATAAATAAAATGAGTTTTTGTACAAAGTATCGGTATCTGATAAATATAGACAGTAGTTCATTTTTTTCTCACGGTTGGGAAGCGTATCTGTAACCGGAAGGTCGGCGGTTTGATCCCTGGGCTCTCTGTCCTGGTCATTGTGTCCTTGGGCAAGACACTTCACCTACCGCCTACTGGTGTTGGCCAGAAGGGCCGATGGCACGATATGGCAGCCTCACTTCTGTCAGTCTGCCCCAGGGCAGGCAAGCTACAACTGTAGCTGCCTCCACCAGTGTGTGAATGTGAGAGTGAATGAATAGTGGCATTGTAAAGCGCTTTGGGTGCCTTGAAAAGCGCTATATAAATCCAATCCAATATTATTATTATTATTATCGGATCAGTATCCTTGATACTATCCTGAATTTTACTTGATATCGGATCGGAAAGAAAATCAGTGGTATCGCACATGACTAGAAAAATCTCAACAGGATCTTCACCTTTATTGTGAAAGGTTTGTGTGGAAAATAAACAAGCGGACGGCAGAACCACGTGATGGTTTTACTGTTGTTGTTGCTAACGACAACGCATAAAAACAGTCGCTTGTCTGTGATTAATGTGGTTATTTTAAATATAAGAAAAAGAGAGCACTTTAAAGAATTCTACAGTGAAAACTGTGAAAGATTATTGCGTCGTCCGATATATGTATCGTCATATCGAACAGCCCTAGTATGTAGTACATATAGTAGGGGTGATACTATTACAATGCAACATCTACTCTCATCATTTCTTTTGTTTACTTTGTTGTTGTTTAATGTAGTTAAGATGTTTGTTTACTCTGGTCCCAATCAGCTGACAAGTTTGTAAACTAGTTCCATAAGTGGATAATGATCTTCGGGATCGCTACCAAAATAAAATGCTTCGTGACATTTATAGAGTCAAGTCTTACCTTTCTGTTTTACAGTTCTGTGCTTCTGTTGGTTCAGATTATTTATAACATAATGGTGATGAACAATAGTTGGAGAGGCTCTCTATGAACTATTGCCCCAACAAACTCTAGAATCACCGCTGATTTTAAGGCTCAGATACAGATTTATGTTTTTAATCGATAAATACTCAGAAATCCCTCTTTTGCTTTGTGTTTGTGGATGTTTTTGTCTTCCAACAGAGCGAGGACATTTTTTGTTCTTTCCCCCCTCTGCTGTAATTCTCTATGCTCAGCTAACTGGTTTGCTACATATCGTCCATGATCGTGGCGTCAGTTTTCTTATCTAAATTCAAACATTCAGGTTTAATGTCGTATCTAAATGTTGGATTAATACTATAAGAAGAACTTTAACAACCATAAAAATGCATAAAATAAAGTAATGATGTAACAACTGATGCAAAATAATAAGTAGAACCAGTCGTAAAATTATCCTCAAACTTAACAATAGAGTAGAAACAAAAAAGCACTTCAGCCTCTTTAGGTTAAAAACCCACCGCCTTTATTAAACCCCTAAATTGAAAGCACTCATGAAAAGCTGTAATTGTTTGATGTGAAAATTGAAAGCACTTTGTACGAAGCCACTTTTGTAGCCTTTGTGTGTGTGAGTGTGTAGGAGGGTGTGGGAGTGGGTGAGATTGTGTGTATGCATCTATTTTTCTGATTCTTCAGCTCTTCTTTTTTTCTTTGCTGCTGCTTTTAAGTGGCATCGGTATGCGGCAGCTTCAAGCGTTGATAATAACGCTAAGAGTACCTGGGAGAGAAAGAGGGGCTTGTTAAACTTCATGGTCATCTCAAGTCACTGCATTGTGAATGAGGTCGTGCGTACGTTGCGCTACGCTCGAGGTTTCTCTGAAGGAAATCATTCCTCTGTTGTTCTCTCTGTCTCTCACTTCAATTATCTGAGAACTTTCCAGGATGTTAGTTCCTACCCTCGAGGTCTCCAGCTGTCTGATTAGGACAGAGAGGTGGAGGAAAGGACTCATTTGTGTGTACGCGAGTGTGAGTGACAGGGCTAGAGGCGAGGCCGTAACAAGATGCGGCTGATGCATCGCTACCGGCGTTCCTTTCTGCTAATTCGTCACATACTTCACGCACTGCTCGCCAGAAAACAAGCAAGCAGCGATGACTCACTTCATCCGGATCATTTGTATCCAGCTGTGGTAAACAGCCAATTTTATACATGTAAGTACTCCGCTGGCTTTGTTGCCCTATTGTGTGGTCTCAAAAAGCACTCGCTGATCAGCTGTCGAACATAAAGTGGTAGGTGAAATTACACACCTCGTAGCACATGAGCGCACAACCTTCAGGGTTGGCATTTTGAATTTTCACATCACTGTGGCCAACGTGTGGAAAATTGCTTTCATATTTCATTGTTGCTCTCTGAGACCTATAATTTATATCACAGGAATACAGTAATGAAAATGTGGACTCCACGAGTCATTGGTTCTGTATAACATGTTATCAAGTAGATCATTTCTGTATTTCTGTTGTAGAGGTGAGATAAGTAAGTTTAGTTGTGGGACTTCTTAGTTGTATATATAATTTCATACAATGTATCACATATTCATTTAATGGAAATATGAAAGCTTGGTAAAGCTATAGATGGGCTGCTATTAATACAACAACATCACACCACCCATACGATGCTTTATCTGTCACACACACTGCTAATTTACTGATTTGAGTGTCACTTCTGATCTGGGAAGGGGATTTCTTTCCCCCCACAAGTTTGTCCTGTGGGAACATGTTTGTTTGTCTTTGGGAGGTTTTATGTACATGTTCATAAACTGAACTACTTCTGTTCAACTATCTGTATTTCAGGCAAAATAAAATAAAAAATCAAGAAGTGGTGCAAACATATTGCAGATTGCTCCAAATTTTCAAAGGTATAGTTGTGATGAGGTCAGTAACTAACTGAGAGACATGGAGACTAAAACAAACAAAACAAAACCAGATATTTAGTGGCATCTATTCCAAACTTTGCTAAACATCAAACAAAGTTTGTCATTTTTGCTTTTCTAATCAATGATGTCACAATCATCTTTTAATAGCTAGCCAATCACAGCTGACTAAAAAGGTTTTGGTTTTTTTTTCGGTTACTTATCATTTACCCGTGTATGCATGACTTCCATGTCCAAATGCAGCAGGGCTCACTTGTTTTTACATGATTCTTAATTAAATAAGCTGGTTGTTTTTAAAATATGTGCATGTCAGAACGGTGGCCATAAAACAACTAATTAGTGACGTGCAGAGATGGGCAGTAACGCGTTACTTGTAACGCGTTACTGTAATCCGATTACTTTTTTCAAGTAACGAGTAAAGTAAGGGATTACTATTGCAAAAACGGTAATTAGATTACCGTTACTTTCCCGTAGGAACGCTGCGTTACTGCGTTACTAAAACCGTGATTTTTTGCAAGTATGTCTCATGACAGTGACATAAGCCAGTGCGAAGTTAGTGACAACAGCTGTGTGCAGATCAATAATGGATCATATATCGAGTGCAGAGAGAGTATGAGCGTGCAGCGTTTAAAGCGTGGAAGTACTGACCTTACTTTGAGTTTGATTCCATAAAAAGTGACAAAAACATTAGTGTCCGTTGTGCGTGGGAAGAAAACTTCTTTTTACAGCAAAAAAACCCCTAAACTTCCGAGCAAACACCGAGTGCGCAACGACGTAATGGGAAACTCACAAAGAAACTGCCGTATCCTTCCACTCTGACCGCTGCGGCACACCTGCACCAGGGTAAACCTCCGCCTACCCCACTCCTGCTTTACAGGTGAAAATAGAGCAACAGGACCGCTAGTCTTTGATTTTATTTATTTTCTGCTGTGTTTTACTTGCATCTATTTGAAAGACTGAGTGTAAACACACAAAAAAAATTATTTTATTTTATGTGCTGGAATGTGCAGAAAATAAGTTTAAATATTAAACAAATTTCTTCCAGTCAGACAATGTTGCATATAATTAAATTTTTGCTTGATGCATAAAGTTAAAAGATTAAAACTAATAAAACAAGTTTTAAAAAGAGACTTTTCCATTTGATTACATTTTGTATGATGGATTATGTAGAAAAAGTAGAATTGGGCTGAAAGATCTATCGCTTTATCACCTATTCAGGTTGTAAATCGTGTTTCTAAAAAGTAACTAAGTAATTAATTACTTTTGAAAATAAGTAATCAGTAAAGTAATGGGATTACTTTGTTGGGGAAGTAATCAGTAATTAGTTACTGATTACTTTTTTCAAGTAACTTGACCAACACTGGTGACATGTGAGACGTCTCTGTAAGACTTTAGCCTCTCAGCAAACGTTCTTTTCACTGTGCACATACAGAGACCTGCATTCAAAGCTGTGAAAAACTGGCTTGTGGTTTTAATATTACTATTACTATTAATATTATTATTCAAAATTAGGTGAGCAAAACATTACTGCTCAATGCTGTATCACTGTGGTTCTGGTCATGTTTCTGCATGCAGAAAAGGGAACACGCACTGATTTTTCTTAGAAGTTTACTGAACTGTACTACCAGAAACATTCTCTAAACTTTCCTAGTGAGAACAAAGGCACAGGAGCTGCTGAATGTGGTGCTTTTATAAAAAATATGTATAAAACCTGGTTAACTTTATAGAATCTAAATTGAGCCGTCAGATGGGTGGGAAGAGAAACAGGCTTCTGTTTTCCTCTTATCCTCCACTGCCCCCTGAACTGAGATGATTCATGAATATAATGTGCTTTAAAGTCAAAGAAGTGGGTGTTTTGTTATTAGGCTGGGTTATGAAGCAGCATTGGTCAAAACAAAAATTCTGAACAGAGGCCAAAGATAAAGACTTCCTTCTCCATGAATCATCGCTGAGAAAATGATGAAAATGAGACAGGAGGAAGCAGACAGGAGTGACAGAGAGAAGAATGCCCGTTCATTTGTGAACATCAGCTCTCGCGATCTAATTAGTCTTCAGGCTGTTGACAGCAAACATCTGCCTGCCTCTCTCATGCCTGTTTGTCACTTCCACACAGGAAGAAAACGGTTTCATCCGTGACTCAACTCTGTCCTCGAGGAATCTTTTGCAGAACATCTGCTACAGCCGGTGTATCAAGAGTCCATCATTCACAAAGTGCTTTAGCTGGACTTTAAACCACCTGTGTCCTTGTAGCTGTGCTCATCACGTCTGTCACTTAAAATATTGATGACTGCAAAGATAAAGTGACAGAGCTATCAAATATAGAGGTTCTTTGCACAGATTATTTGGAAGTAAAACCAAAATGCTGACCCTTGTAGTAGCTTTGCATAGTTAACAGTTAAAAAAGAATCATTATTTATCTTATACCAAGCCTTCGTGCAGCTTTTCAGTTGATTCAAAGTCTGAAACAAGCTGGTTTAATCCATCCATTTGCTTCAACTTTCACAGTTGTGATTGGCTGGAGCCTATCCCAGCTGCCATAGGGTGAGAGGTGGGGTACACCCTGGACAGATGCTAATCACTGTGCCCTATATACAGTATATATGACATAAATACAGAAGAGCACAGTAGACACAATTTCTTCTGCAGCCAAACTGGGGTTTTGGTTCATTTAAAAAAAAAAATCCATAAATTCATAATTATTCTTGATTTCTTACACCACAGGTTTACCTGCGCTGTTCCTGTCAGCTGTAGTTTCTTATTTACATCACAAACATGTGGGAACACTTACTGAAACTTACAGAACAGCTGAGGGGGGACTGAGACTACGTCCACACTAGGCCGGATAGATTTGAAAACTGCATTTTCGTCTGAAAACGCTCAGCCTCCACACTAGCGTTTTTTTAGTAGTTTTTTCACAGAGTTGTGCGTCCACATTGAAACAGCCGAAAACGCTTACGTTCCAGTCCTACGCATGCGTGAAACGCAAGAAGATTCGACCTGCCTCATTTCCGTCTGCCGCTTATTTACTTTCCGGCTCTTTGAAACGTTGCGGCAGAATGTGGAGGAAAAGCAGCGAGTTTTTTAAATGGACTAACAATGAGGTGGAGTTGTTGCTGCGAGTAACACAAAAGTACAAAGTTGCAAAAGTGAGTGAGAGTTAAATAATTTGAATAAAAGCTCTCTGGAGCATGTACAGACTGATATTAATCTTTAATAGGACTGTCAAACAAAACAACTGCTGTATAATGTCCTCCGCTATCTTTGTTTAATTGGTCACATGACTGCATCACATGATGCGTGTGGACGTAGCCTGAGACAAAGTTTCAGAAACTTGCATTAGCTCTAACAGGCTGATGATGACAGTCACATTATTACTGACAAATAAATAGAGATACATAAGTAACTTTTGGTCTGTCACAAACAAAATTCACAGGATGGCGATAAGATGAAGGAAGTATTGCGCGCCCCCCCACCCATTGTCTGCCTCCCACACTCACAGGCATGCTTTCCAATCACAGGAGATCAAATTGTCTGCTGCAGAGGCCACAGCTGAAACTTTTGAAAATGCCCCCAATCTACTTTATCAAGCCATCATCAAGCACTGAATTTGCATTTTACTCCCAGGAGCTTGCTTCCTCTGCCAAGCTCTGCTGCTGTGTGTACTACTGCCGGATGCTGCCGAGGAACATGTTAGTAATTCATGAGAAAACAACCTCTGACTTAACAAAATGCTACAGATTACATTTTTATTCATGCTTATTTGTCGTGGCTGGTGGTTCCTGGTGTTCATGGTTTCTATTGTGGTTTGTTATAAAACTATTTGCAAACGGTGTCTAAAACTAAAATGGGATCATAGAGGATTCTGTGTAATGTTCTGGAAACATCTTGCACTGCAGGGAGATTTTTCACATCCCAGTGAAAGACTAGACTTCCACTTTCTCTCATTCATTAGATGTTTTAAAAAGGAAATTTTCCACAGCTTCGACATCTTTTACATTCTGGGAATGAGTCAGAGCTGAAAGATTAATAAAAAAAAGTCCAATTCCACAGACAACATGTTTTGAAGTGTGGCTTCATCTATATTTAGACATTTACTTCATCTGACTAGAATATCGTCATCTGCTCCTGCACTCCTCTTTCTGTGTTTGCTTTGAATGAAGTACCTGAATTTTTCACCGATGTTCTGCTCTGTGTTAAACTATCGGCCTCAATGTTGCATTAATTTCCTGCTTGATTCTCACATATTGTTTCTGCGTAACTTCAAACACTGAAATATTTTGCAGTGTGATGGAACAACAGCAGATTGTGAACTGTGAAGCTAGACGTCGGGACCTGTGTGTTTGGGCATGCACTGACATTTCATATGTGAAAATTCACTGCTCTGAGGCAATCTGATGGGGGATTAAAGAAATTCAAATTGGCCTCTGTTGTGCAAGCAGTCAAAATCATAACTGTGAAGCACGCAAACACAAACACAAACAGATACATTCTTTCAGCAGTCAGTTTGTGAGATGCAGCTCCTTTGTCTCGCTGCAAGGCTTGTTGTTAGTGTCTTTCTGAATTTAGTCACTTATTTATCTTGCATGATGATGAGCACGCAAAACAGATTATAAATAGATAGATAGTTCAATGCTATCTCTCTTGCACACATAATAACACACATATACAGAGCCTCCTGAAGCAGCATGGGATTCTTAGAAACAAAGAAGAAACCCTTACCCTTACTAATTAAGACCAACAGCATACTTGCACCTATAACAGCATCCTTAATTCATGGGAAAATACATTTCAGGCCGCTTCACTTTAAATAATCCCAACTCAGAAGAGACAAACTTTTCCCCTTAAACAAGAGGAATGATTGAAGGAAGTAATTACCTCCATCAAACAGGAGGAAATTACAGGAAGGAAGGGCGAGTCAACAAGGTAAAGAAAAAACTTTTTTTTTACAATCAGAAAATCAATTTCTAGAAATAAATTTGTCTCCAGCGTCTGCTTCTTGTCTGAGGATGGAGGATAAGGTGCAGAATGTCTAAAGGTGGCATTATTTTTAGTTGCAGCTCGAAATCAATACGTGGTCGCGGGAGAAAATGGGAAAATCTTCAGTCAATCACGACCTTTCCTTCAGATTCATCATGTTCTGCCTCTGCTCTGAGTGTCTGGAACATAAAATTGATTTGACAAGAAGAGGTACATGTTAGAGCAACAGGACAGGGCATCTCGTGTTAAAGAAAAAACTTTTTATCAAAGACACTTTGGGATATTTCAGTCCAACTATTTGTCAAGTTACCCAAGAAAAGATCAGGCAGATAAATGTTATTCCAAGTCGCGTTTGTTTTTCCATTGGACTGGAAGATAAATGTCGTTTTTCCACACGACCAGGAAATGCTGATATCTTCTGTTGCTACATTACCAACCACTCTGTTTCTGGTTGAAGACAACCTAATGGAAAGTTTTTGGCCACAGTGCTGCTGCCTCCCCAAGTCTCATACTGGCAGCAGTTCCTGTATTTAAATACCTGATAAATTAACTGGTAGAATGAAGCAAAACTGGGTTGAAAACGTGACAGGTCTACGCTGAAAATGAGTCTACATGTGACAAATGTGCAATATGGCCCTTTTCTTACTGTGTGTGCAAATTTGGCTAATTTTGCTGTAGTGGTCCAATAATACCTCATACTATACTTGTGATCCATACAGAATTGATTTAGTACACATCAGTATGTAATTTCTTGCTTCTCTTAGGCTTTCTCACAAATCAACATACATGCAATCAAGCTGCACAGTGAGTGGGCTCAGTTAGCTCATTCACTGTGGAATTTATCGTGTGAACATGGTCTTAGGGTCATGCAACCACTACTGATTGCTGGATGTAAATTTAAACAAAGAGACCAACCAATTTATGCACTATGAGGCTTATTGTGCTCAGTATTTGCAGACGCTTGCTTTCAGGTGAAGGTTTGAGGAGCGTGGAAACATACATTTTATGTAAGAGAAGGCTAAAAGGCTAACAACACCAATGCAGAAGCCCCTTAAAGCTGCATTCTCTGCAGGGTACAACTCTACTGGTGCCAAATCACAAAAACAATTGCCTCAAAACCCCCAAAATCAGACGAACCCCTATGAGCAAGCACTTGGCGACAGTGAGAAGGAAATTCTTCCTTTAAACAGGAAGAAACCTCCAGCAGAACCAGGCTCAAGGAGGGCGTGGCCATCTGCCATCAGAGAAGAAAAGGAACATCATCTTTAGCTCACAAGTGTCCAGTTTGTCCAGTTTGTCTCAGTTTTCAAAATTCAGTGGCAGCTATGATGAAAACAATAACCAACCATCATTTTTTGTGTTGTAAATTAAAAATGATTTTCCCTTCTCCCTGCACAGACCTGATTCTACAATAACATCATCAAAAAATCATCCTTTCATCCCTTCATATTTACTACAGACACTCAAACTCCCCATCACTTGGATGTGAATCATTTTGGGGCACTTACTCAAACTAGTTATCCTCAACAGGCACTTGTGTGGATTCACACCTCACTTTGTTTAAACAATGAAGGCAGTCACTGTAAATGGTCCCCGTTTTGCTGGTTGTGCCAGTTCCTCGGTGGAAATCAGTAAAATCAGTAGCAACCCCGTCCTCAGTACGGCATCATGAAGAATTATGTAGATGTTGGACAAGTGTGGAAAACACAATTTATGGCCAATGAAAGCATTCATCATTAATAACGGGAGTAGGGAGTAGAGCCACCTTTATTAATCATAGTGGAAAATAAGGGAGTCCAACATGTGGGAGTCAGGACTTTGTGATCCAGCGCATATTTGTGCTTAATCTATTTTTAACCATAACAAACTGGTTTTGTTTTATAAACCTATCAATAACTCTGTGCAGAAAATACTGAAATAGTTGCATTTTGATGCTTGTGTTCTGTTCTGGTCAGTTTGAAATGTTTGACAGGAATTACTGTCAGGATGTGATGGAGAAAAAAATATGGAAAAATCTCTATTTCTATGTTTTAGCCTCCATTTCTTCTCTCTACACCATTTCTGTCTCGCAAACATGTTCACTTGATCCTACTCTTTGATCACCATCTTTGAATCCAGTCGTGTGAGCCTTTTCATCCTCTTTACTCACAGCGGGACTTTTAGTGTGAATGTACACAAGTTGTTTGCTCATATTTCCTCCACTTTGTACAGATTTGTTTTTAAACCATCCTCATGATGATACTGTGTAGTCCCTTTGCTCTGCACCAACAGACAAACACTGACACGTGTAGTTGTAATAAATGTCATGCGCGCAACCCACAGTTGCATTTTCCTTACAGCAGTATACAATTTATTCCCAAGAGTATTGTTACAACAAAGAAGTAATCGACCAAAGTAAGACAATTGTCTTACTTTTTAAGTTTATTTGTAAATTTGCTCCTTTTTGATAGAAAATAATTAAAGTCTCAAGTCTTAGTTTCTTCTTTTTTTTTTTTTTTTTTTTTTTTTTTTTGCCTGTTCCGTTTGGCTCTTTTGCCATCAGAATTATTGTCTAAAGGCGAAGAAAGATGCCCAACGGATTTTCTTTACCAAATTGACCATCCCAGCTTTGCCGTAATGGTCCATTTGATTCACCTTTTATTCTTTATTTTATTTTCACTTGCTGAATACGGGACAGACTTGACTGGGGGAAAGAAAAGGGAGAAAGAAAGAGGGAAAGAAAAACAGTTGAGAAGAGGGACGGGGGAGAAGGGCGAAAAACAAAAACCAACAGAATAAGCAAAAAAAAATAAATAAATAAATAAAAATTAAAAAAAAAATAAAAAAAATACATGTATCGATCACCTGGATCACCTGTTGAGAAAGAAAAAAGAAAACAAGCAGAAGAAAACGAGAGTAATACAATAAACAACATCACAATGATATATGGGAATATGACAGTAAATACTAAATATTAAACATTATTGTGCAGCACGTAAGATCGACAGCACAGTGTGCATTGAGGTAGGAGCCAAAAAGGGTGTAGTTTGTGTGTGTGATCACCCGTGTGTACACCTGTGAGCATGGACGCGCTTGTTTTCTTAAAAGGTTCCCTCATGTAATGATCTGCTAGAGGGTGTGGGGGGCCACTGCCCCGTCCTCCAGGGCATGAAGCAGGTATGGAGGAGATCAAAACTCCAGACATCCAGAGGCCCCCAGAACACAAGAGACCAAGGAAGACCAACAGAGGGGCAGCCGTGCCACTGTCCCAGAAAGAACTGAGGAGAGTCCCAGATGAGGGGTCACCCAGCAGCCACGGAGCAGAAGCCAGGCGGGGTTGCAGCGACGTGCCCGTGAGCTCCGCCGGCAGCCAGCTGCGCCTGAGTGACCGAGCCCCAGGCCGAGAGGCCGGGGGCACCCCACCTCCGAAGTGGCCCAAGCGAGCCCCAGGCTCCAGGCCCCGATAAGCAGCCGCCAAGGAGTGAGCCGGTGTGTACCCGGACGCCCACCCCCGGACACAAAGAACCACCAACGCACCGATGTCTGAGGGAGTCCGCCCCCGGCAGGGGAAGTGGTGGGGGGAGATAGGCCTCCAAACCTTGGAGGGCCTGAGCTGTCCTCAGAGAGGTGGCGTCTGATACCCAACCTGACATATGGACACAGACATACAGGCACACACAGATACAAACATCCATTCCCACCCTCATGCTCTCATATGCACTTACTCCACACTTAACCAACGTGGAGACAGACATAAAGAGACGCTGTACACACAATCACACTCCCCAAGCGTACTCTACAAACCGGGTCTAGGTACCCTTGCCCCTGGAGGGGGGAACTGCACCCAGACCCAGGTTGTGTTACCCTTTTTCCCTGCGGTGGGGAGAAGCAGACCGCCCCGACTCCGCAGCAGCAGGGAGGCCCCACATTCCGGACCCCAGTCGGACGGCCAACTCCTCCTCCTAGCCCCCCTGCTCCAGCAGACCGCAGAGAACGAGGGTGAGAGAAGACTCCTAACCTCCCTCCACCCGCTCATTGTAGTGTTGATGTATGTGTGTTCTAAGGTGCATTTAAAACCCAGGAGGGCATGGAGCTACCTGCCAGAGAGCAGCAGGTAGGCGCATAGTCCCTCCTGCTAGCCCTCAATGTCTACGTGTATTTAAATTTGAGAGGTGGGCAACGACGCCAGGGGTGAGGTGTACACCCTGATGGTAATGGTAATTGGGATTCCGTGTAGCGTGCCCACCCCCAAGATCCTATATGTATGTGTAATGAGAGTGTGAGTAATGTGAATGTCTAAGTTGTGGGATAAAATTGAGGCAGAGGCAGCCAGAAGGGGACAGAGGGGGGGGTTACCTCCTCTGCACCCTGGTGACACACCCCTACTCCAAGGCCCTGCATGTGTGGGTGGTTGTGGTGGAGCGGGAAGAGGGAGGCAGCTGGAGATGGGGAGGGAAGGAAGGGAGGGGCAAGTGACCCCTCCCTGGGGCCAGCTCCCCCGCTGACCCCAGTAGGCACCCCCATACTCCGCGACCCGCCAGGGAAGGGGGGCCCAGGCCCATCCGAACCGGGGCCCAGCGCAGCGGCGCCGCCCGGCCGCACAGAGCCCGGGGCAGTCCACCCAACCCCACCACAGAGAAAACTGCACCCACCCCATCATCCACTCATCTTCCAGACTACATAAGACAATAGACGCCCAGGCTGAGATCTTCCTCCACCTCTCCTGTATCTCCCCCTCTTGCAGAGAGAGTTCCTGAGAGAGGAAAGCTCCTGCAAGATGTGACAACCCTCCCCCACCAGTTGAAGAGCCCCCCAGGTGGCTCGGCGCACCGGCGGCACCCCGCGCCAGTGGTGGGCCCCCATATACCCACCGGCCCACAACCCCGGCAACACACCAACCAGGACCCAGGCCCCCGAGGCCCGGCCAGGGCCCCAGGCCAGAGCCGGAGCGCCCCCAGAACCTCACGCCCGTCCCGGACCCACCCAGGGGCAGCCAGGCTACCAGGTCAGTAACCCCCGTCCGTCAGCACAGACCCTCCCCTAGCCCCGCTGCACGTAGCCACGAGGAAACCGTCACCTAAGAGCCAACAGAGCCCCTAATTGGCCATGACCGCTACCCCGGGTTGAGCCCCCCAAGGAAGATGCTCCCGGGGAACCCCCCGACGCCCTAAGCCTGACCCTACCCCCACACCAATCACAACAGTGAAGGCGAGACCAAAATATGACCCCCCACCCCCACTAGGTGATGGAGCTGATCAGAGGAGCCCAGAGCGATTGATCTGATGTGGTGGCAGAGGCTGTATCAAGACTAATGTAATCTAATAGATAGTCAAAGGAGCTTGCAAAGAAAAGCGTCTGGACTTCTTTAAGTTACTTGAAGACGTTTCACCTCTCATCCGAGAGGCTTCTTCAGTTCTAAGGTCAAATGGTGGTGAGTCCCAGATATAAACCTGGTGGGAGTGTCCCCCCACAGAGGGACAAAAGGACCCCCTGATGATCCTCTAATCGCCTGAGCCAAGGTGTGGAACTGGGTGTGGGTCCCAATCAGCCAGAGTTTCGGGTGAGTTCATTGTAAAACCTGGCCCCACCTTATCATGCGAATTCCTGAGGTCAGATGGCCCAGGGTGTGAGTGGGCCTTAAGGCGTCTGGGAAGGGATCTCAAAACTGGATTATAGATGGCAGAGAGTTGGTGTCGTAAATCACCGCCTCTGTTCAAAGATGGTCGCTCACAGTGGACATAGATGGCTTCTTTCACTCCTCTTTCAAACCATCTGTCCTCTCTGTCCAAAATGTGAACATTGGCATCCTCGAAAGAGTGTCCTTTATCCTTAAGATGCAGATGGACAGCTGAATCTTGTCCCGTGGAGGTGGCTCTTCTGTGTTGTGCCATGCGCTTGTGAAGTGGCTGTTTGGTCTCTCCAATGTAGAGGTCTGGGCATTCCTCGCTGCACTGTACGGCATACACCACATTGTTAAGTCTGTGTTTTGGCGTTTTGTCTTTCGGGTGAACCAGTTTTTGTCTGAGTGTGTTGCTGGGTCTGAAGTACACCGGGATGTCATGCTTGGAGAAAACCCTCCTGAGTTTCTCTGATACACCGGCTACATAGGGGATGACAATGTTGTTGCGTCCGTCCTTCTTATCCTCCCTCGCTGGTGTCTGATCTTCTTTTCTGTGCCTCTTTGCTGACTTTAAGAATGCCCATTTAGGATAGCCGCACGTTTTGAGTGCTTCCTTTACATGTGTGTGTTCCTTCTTTTTCCCTTCAGGCTTAGAGGGAACATGTTCTGCCCGGTGGTGTAGGGTCCTAATTACTCCAAGTTTGTGTTCCAGAGGGTGATGGGAGTCAAACAGGAGGTACTGGTCCGTGTGTGTGGGCTTCCGGTAAACTTCGATGTTGAGGTTGCCATTCTCTTCAATGTGCACAGCGCAGTCCAGGAAAGGCAAACAGTCATCCTTTGTGTCTTCCCTGGTGAACTTGATGTTTTTATCCACAACTTGATGTTTTTATCCACAGAGCCTTCCTTTCCACTTCCTCCATGTGGAGGAAGTGGAAAGGAAGGCTCTTGGCTCTTTCAAAGGAAGAGTACCCAGCCACTGGTACAGATATGTAGATGACACCTGGGTCAAAATCAAGACACAAGAAGTGGAATCCTTCACTGCGCACATTAACGCTGTGGATAAAAACATCAAGTTCACCAGGGAAGACACAAAGGATGACTGTTTGCCTTTCCTGGACTGCGCTGTGCACATTGAAGAGAATGGCAACCTCAACATCGAAGTTTACCGGAAGCCCACACACACGGACCAGTACCTCCTGTTTGACTCCCATCACCCTCTGGAACACAAACTTGGACCAAACAGCCACTTCACAAGCGCATGGCACAACACAGAAGAGCCACCTCCACGGGACAAGATTCAGCTGTCCATCTGCATCTTAAGGATAAAGGACAGTCTTTCGAGGATGCCAATGTCCACATTTTGGACAGAGAGGACAGATGGTTTGAAAGAGGAGTGAAAGAAGCCATCTATGTCCACTGTGAGCGACCATCTTTGAACAGAGGCGGTGGTTTACGACACCAACTCTCTGCCATCTATAATCCAGTTTTGAGATCCCTTCCCAGACGCCTTAAGGCCCACTCACACCCTGGGCCATCTGACCTCAGGAATTCGCATGATAAGGTGGGGCCAGGTTTTACAATGAACTCACCCGAAACTCTGGCTGATTGGGACCCACACCCAGTTCCACACCTTGGCTCAGGCGATTAGAGGATCATCAGGGGGTCCTTTTGTCCCTCTGTGGGGGGACACTCCCACCAGGTTTATATCTGGGACTCACCACCATTTGACCTTAGAACTGAAGAAGCCTCTCGGATGAGAGGTGAAACGTCTTCAAGTAACTTAAAGAAGTCCAGACGCTTTTCTTTGCAAGCTCCTTTGACTACGATGACCTGGATGACTGAGAACCTTCACAGACAATCTAATAGATCATTTCTATATTGGTTAGAATTAAGATTGTTTTTATTTTTCCAGTTCATGAGGACTGTTTTCTTGGCTATGCATAGGGCAGTGAAAACCATATGGGCTATATTCTTTTCTGAAGTGACATTATCTAAGCTGCCCAACAAACACACTAAGGGGGAAGTTGGAATGTTACATTTCAGACACTTTGATAAGTCTTCACATATCTCGCGCCAAAACTTCTGAACTGGTGGACAGAACCAAAGAGCATGGATATAATTGTCCGGTGAATTGGTTTGGCAGTGTGAGCAGTTGTTGGTAGATACAAAGCCCATCTTGAACATCCGATGACCTGTATAGTGCACTCTATGTAGTATTTTGTATTGAATTAATTGAAGACTGGGATTTTTGATTAGATGAAAGGTTTTTAAGCAAATCTGAGACCAGAAGTTTTGGTCTAAGTTAACTGATAAATCCGCTTCCCATTTTGCAATAGGAAGTGATATTGATTCATCTGTTTTAGAAAGCATTCTGTATATTTTGGATAATAATTTGGGGGTTTTAAGAGTAAAAAATTGAACCACACTTGGTGGTGTTTGTAGTTCAACTTGACCCGGTTTAAATTTCTTTTTTATTATGGATTTAATTTGTTGATATTCTAAAAATCTTTTCTTGTTGATCCCATATTGTGTAACTAGTCTGTCAAATGAAATAAATTCTGTTCCTTCTAGTATATGTTCTACATATTTGATTCCTTTACCATTCCAATCTGAAAAGTTTATCATATTATTGTTTTGTAATATGTCAGGGTTGTTCCAGATAGGTGTACGTTTGCATGGGATTAATGAAGACTCTGTCAACTTCAGAAACTCCCACCATGCTGTCAGAGAAGAGCTGATGTTGATGCTTTTGAAGCATTCATGTCGTTGGATGTTTGAGCTGATAAATGGTAGATCTGAAATCTCTAGATTATTGCAAAGTGCTTGTTCTACATCTAGCCAAGGTTCATCTAAAAGGGTATGTTTTAGCCATCCTGAGATAAACTGAAGCCTGTTGGCTAAGAAGTAGTGCTGAAAGTTAGGTAGTTCTAATCCTCCTTTATCCTTGGTCTTTTGTAGTGTTTTTAAGCTTATACGTGGGGGCTTATTTTTCCAAAGGAATTTGGACATATATGAATCTAGAGATCTGAACCAATCTTGCGGCGGTTTAGTTGGGATCATTGAGAATAAATAATTTATTTTTGGTAATACCATCATTTTTATAGCAGCAACCCTTCCCATGAGTGATATGGGTAGACATTTCCATCTAGCCAGATCACCTTCTACTTTCTTTAAAAGTGGGGTATGGTTTAATTTAGTTAGATCTGCAAGCTTGGGAGAAATATTAATACCTAAATATTTTATATTTCCCGATTGCAGTGGAGTAGAAGAGGAATTATGGAAGCAGCAATTAATAGGAAGGACTGTAGATTTTGACCAGTTAATTGAGTAATCTGATATTCTTGCAAAAGAGTTTATCAATTCAATCATCCCAGAGATATTGGTTTGTGAATTTTGGAGAAAGAGTAACACATCATCAGCATAAAGGCTGATTTTATGTTCCACATTCTTGCATTTTATGCCCTTAATTGCTGAATTCTGTCTAATTGCTGCTGCTAGTGGTTCGATAAAAATTGCAAACAGTGAAGGGGAGAGTGGGCATCCCTGCCTGGTGCCCCTCAGGAGACATAAGCTGGAGGATGTCTGGTCATTTGTTCTGACACAAGCTGTTGGGGAATTATATAATATTTTTAACCAGTTGATGAAAGAAGATCCAAAACCAAATTTGTGTAAAGTTGCAAATAGAAATTTCCAGTTAACTCTGTCAAACGCTTTTTCTGCATCTAAGGAAAATATTGTAGTTTCAAGGTTTTTACTGTATGAGTAGTCTATCAAATTAAGTAATCTACGTGTATTTGTTGATGAGTGCCTACCTTTTATGAAACCAGTTTGGTCAGGATGAATTAAGAGGGGGGTTATTTTCTCTAGTCTCTTCGAGAGAGCTTTGCAGATTATTTTGAGGTCTACATTAATAAGGGATATTGGACGATAGCTTGAGGGATATACAGGGTCTTTGCCTGGTTTTAGCAGGAGATTAATGTTTGCAGAATTCATATTTGATGGAAGTCTGCCCTTTTCTTTGATTTCTAACAACGTTCTGTAAAAAACTGGTGCTAGAATCGTCCAGAATTCTTTGTAGAATTCTGCAGGAAAGCCGTCTGGACCTGGAGCCTTATTATTGGACATACTTATCAGGGCTTCCTGGAGTTCACCTGATGTCAGTGGCGAATCCAGTGCCATTGCTTGAGCTTCTAATAATTTTGGGAGAGTTATGTTGTCTAAAAATTGATCAATTTCCTTTTTAGATGGGTTTATTTGTGGTGAATACAACGTTTTATAGAAATCCCTGAAAATGTTGTTTATTTGTTTCGGTTCATATATTGTGTTCCCAGATGAATCTTGAACAGCACATATAGTTGTTTTTTCTTTATTTATTTTTAGCTGGTTTGCTAGAAATTGACCGGATTTATTACTATGTTCATAATTTTGTAAGCGTAGTCTTTGTACTAAGAATTTTGTTTTTCTATCAATTATCTCATTTAATTCTAGTTTTGTTTTGCGTATTTTGTTCAATGTTTCCTGATCTTGGTGGGACGCGTAGGCTTCTTCTAGTGATTTGATGTTTTTTTCCAATTCCTGAATATTTTTGTTTTCTTTTTTCTTTTTATGTGATGAGAAAGAAATTATTTTACCTCTCATCACAGCTTTCCCTGCTTCCCATAAAACAGAAGCTGATGTTCCGGGAGTGTCATTAAAGTCTA
Organism: Neolamprologus brichardi; assembly: GCF_056152115.1. Classification (NCBI taxonomy): domain Eukaryota; kingdom Metazoa; phylum Chordata; class Actinopteri; order Cichliformes; family Cichlidae; genus Neolamprologus; species Neolamprologus brichardi. The sequence continues at coordinate 6,172,878 of NC_142119.1, read as the reverse complement.
AATATGAAGTCCACTCTTTTTAAAAATATTTAATAAAGTCTTCATCTTTAAGCAGTGATGTATTAAATCTCCAGTTTTTACTTGGCATAGTATTATTCTTGTGCATTAGTGTTAAAGATACAGGAGCATGATCGCTGACAGCTATAGGGTGAATCTCAGTGTCTGAAACGTCACTCAGCAGTGAGCTGCTGACCAAAAAATAATCTAGACGAGAGTAGGAGTGATAAACATGTGAAAAAAAAGTATATTCCTTACTGGTGGGGTGAAGGGAGCGCCATGCATCGCAAAGACCAAAGTCGCTCATATACTGTTTGATTATATTTGTGGACTGCCAATTACGCTGAGTTCCTGCTGTATTGAGCCTATCCATTTCTTCATTCAGTCCAAGGTTGAGGTCGCCTCCAAGCACAAGTGTGCCATCTAAGTGTTCAGAGAGTGCACTGAAAAAACCGTGAAAGAATGAGGGATCATCAACATTTGGACCATATACACTTACAATACATAGCTTTTTATCAAGTATAGATAGTTAGAGTTAGATAGTTAGTTATAGATAGAACTGTATCGAGTACTGTGAAATTAATTTTTTTATGGATTAAAATTGCTACTCCCCTTTGTCTAGAATTATAACAAGCTGAGAACACATTAGGAAACTCAGGTGTTTTAAGTTCATTCGAACCTCTAAGAGGTCTGTGGGTCTCTTGTAAAAGGACAACATCTGCCTGTAGTTTTTTGAGTTGGTTAAATATTTTTAACCTCTTTTCTCTGGAGCCAGCTCCATTTACATTCCATGTAACGAATCTTAGTGCACCCATAGATGTCTGTACATAACTAGGGGTGTACTCTGTGTGTGTCGCTTAGACAGGTGGAGAGAATACATCACTTGTTCATAAATAAGGAGAGGGAGAGAGAGAAAAAATGTGTGGCGAGATGCTCCCTGAGTCTGACTATGTGTTTGCATATTTACTAATATGAGTATGCTTGGCTTAAGTGTGTGTATCCTGTAGGTCTGTGTGTGCTGTCTGACTGATGTAAATGTGCTGCCGTTGAGCGCATGACTGTGCGTGATCGTGCAGTGAGTAAGTGTCGAAATAAATGATGTTGTTTGTGGATGAGTGTGGAAGCAGGTGATCGAAGCAGTGAAAGAAATAAAGAAAGAAACCAAGGACGAGGGTGAGCAGCATAAAAACAAGAGGGGAAAAAGAGAGAAGAAAAAAAAAAAAAAAAAAAAAAACGAGAAGAGAGAAACGAAAACGTAAACATTCCAATTAAATCACTGACGGAGAGTGACGGTGTTAATACTGCTATGAAATCACACTTAAGATGCGATTTGATACCGGTAAGTTAAACAGATGTTAATGCAAGTTAGTGTGAGTGGATAGGGAAAGGGTGTAGCGGATTCTTATCTGGTCTGAAGTTAATACAGCCACGGAGTGATGTTGGGGTCGCGGTGGAGCTGTCCGTCCACGTACAGCCGGTCCACAGCGATGACAGCGCGGGAGCCTTTCTGGATGAAGCCGCGTCGAATTGGGAAGAGGACCCTGCGTCGTTCCAGGATCTCTTTGGGGAACTGATCGTTCACGCTGAAGTCCGTTCCTTTTAATTCCCTGCCGCGGCTTTTCACATGTTGCTTTTGTTTGAAGTGGCCGAATTTGGCCACGATAGGACGTGGTCTCCCGGCCGTAGCCCGAATGGGGCCGAGGCGATGCACCCTATCGAAGACGATGTTCTTCACCGTGTCCTCCGGCAGCTTCAGGTGGGTTTGGATGAAGCTTTTTACCGTGGTCTCCGCGTCCTCTCCAGCGGCTTCTGGAATACCAGAAAATACTAGATTATCACGCATGCTACGAGCTTGTAGATCAATAACCGTTTCTTTTATTTTTTTATTTTCTCTATTGAGCTGGGTAACATTTTCTGTGAGAGATTTCACCGACTCCCTTAGCGTGGCATTTTCAGCAGCGAGCGTTTCCACTTGCTGCTGGCTGAACTCCAGGGATTCTCGCAAGCATTTAAATTCCCGGTGAAGAATCTCCACCAGGGACAGCCTTGCGTCGAAACTGGACAATCGCTTGTCGATTGACTCCAGTATGTCGGCAATATCTTTGCCAGCTGGCGATGTTGTGCCGGGGGAATCTGCCGGGCGTTGTCTTTTCGACGACGGCGTCTCAGATTTGGCCGGGGAAGCTGCACTCTGGGCCTTCTTCATCACGAGATCCTGAAAGCACTGATCAATATAATCTTGGAGAGCCTCTAAACTCTCCCCGTTGTTCTCCAGGGTGTTGGAGATTATTTAGACAAATATTGTTAGTTATGAGACAATTGATAAGTGTATTTGGTAATACTGAAGCTTAAAGAAATTTGTTCAAATCTAAACTACCATTTGCTTTAATTTTCCGCCAAAATCTCCGGCGTCTGACGTCAGTTACAACATGAATCGCTTACCTTGACCGTCACTTCCTCTTAGTTTCTTCTGAAGAAGCTATTCTGTGAAATAGATCACCTCTGTGTAAAGCATGTATTTATTGCCATTATCAGACCTTTTTACCTTGAAGGCTTTTAAAGATAAAAAGTCGTACAGGGGTTTCTTATTTGAGCCTGTTTTATTTTCACTTCATATCATTCATGCAGATGATGAGCTAATATTATACTGGGAAAAAGACAACCAGAATGCATCCTACATCGTTACAGTGGCAGATGCTTACTAAATCATGTCAACCCAGCTCCTCCTGTGATGGAAGGAACTTGAAATAGTTGAAAAAAGACATTTTTGTTCTGCCGTAGTAACATTTTGGGAAAGGCTCTGTTGCAATAGCCCTGTCACCGCTACACAGAGCTCTAAAAGTCAAATAATCAAAGACTCTTAAAGTGGACCCTGAACTCGATGGGGATCCAGTGTAGCTGAATTAGCGAAGATGTGATTTGTGAATACTGAGACGACACGCAGCGCTGTTGTGACCAACCTTTAGACGCTCCAAAGAGACTTTGTTAAGAGAACGCCGAGTCAAATGCTTCCCCAAAGATCTGCCACTTGAGGATATTCTGAGGACACACAATGTTCCTCTTTACAACACGTTCTGTGCAACTGGCCTGTTTGTTTGTGTGGGTTGCTGGGGGTTTGCATCATGCAGTGAATTCTCCTACAGAACAATCCTGATTTGTTGTGCTGCCATCAAGGTGTTTCTTTAAGATAAGCAACAAGGCTTGTGCTCATCTTCATGTTTTTTGTTCATTTTTGTGGCAGTGTTTGTTTGAGTGCTTTGAAAAAATGGAACTTATTCTCTTACAAATAAACCAGTTTCACTCCTGATGTTAGCAGACCACAACCAGTCACCAGTCTAAATCAGCGGTCCCCAACCTTTTTTGCGCCACGGACCGGTTTATGCCCGACAATATTTTCATGGACCGGCCTTTAAGGTGTCGCGGATAAATACAACAAAATAAAACTAGTACTGGTACCAAAAAAAAGAAGATTTATTCATAACACACGTGAAAAGACCCAGGAAAACCGAGTAAACGATAAAAACGATAACAAAATAACGCTGAAAACCGATAAAAACCCTGAAAACCATACATTTCACACCTGAGCCTCAACTCTCGCGGCCCGGTACCAAACGACTCACGGACCGGTACCGATCCAAGGCCCGGGGGTTGGGGACCGCTGAGCTAAATCACCTGTGGGCTCTCCTTTGCATTAACTAGCACCGAAACAACAACCAGCTGCCCAAAAACATCAGGTATTTAATTGTGATACTTTCTGATATTTTAACACTGTGTAACACTGTGATGTAAATTAAAGCTGTGACTTGACCTTAATATAGTTTCCATTTATTAATTTCAGATATTCTGAAGCACACAGCGATGTAAGATCAAAAAGTGTTTGCATGTATCTCAAAATTCTATATTGTTGTTACTAATGAGTCCAAATAAGTACACTAAAATTCACAAAATGGTTTGTCCACTTCACAAAACTCCCAGAAGACTCCAGAAGTAAAGAGATTTCAGCAAGCTGCCAAAGGAGGGATTAATAGAGAGGAATATAGAAGATTCTCTGGGAAAAGGAAAACAGCTGAATAGAAATGAAAGCGGTTGTAATAAGAACGCAAAACAAGACGAAAGGTGATAAAAGGCTTAGGGAGTGAGTAAACGCTGGAGGGAAACAGGAAGAGGAAGAATGATGAAAAAGATTGATTTCTGTGTCGTGATAATTCAGTATTTCCTTTTAGCAAAATACCGCCGTGGAATTTATTGTAGAAATGTATATTGTTTTCTCTTTTTTAACAGTTAGTTGTGCAGTTTTGTGGGAGACCTTTTAATGTGAAAATCTCCGTCCTGAGACATGACTTCATTGGTAGTGTCTACCTTTAAAAAAGAGACGTCTCTGTATGCCGGTCAAAGTAGAAGGTTATCGTGTTTAAATTATGCATTTGTTATTTGCGGGGAGTGAGCACTAATAATTAGTATTATGAGTAATTATGAGTAAGGTGTGCTTTAGAGTGATGTGTGTGTCACATACAAGTTGGAAGATCAGTAGAGAGTGTCAGAAAAAGAGATGGGCAGTAACATGTTAAAAGTAATGCGTTTGAGTATCGAATAAAGTAAGGGATTACTATTGCAAATAATTAGATTACTGTTACTCTCCCATAAGCACGCTGTGTTACTAAACCGCGATGTTGTTTGTGAGAGTGTCTCATGACAATGACGTATGAGCGTGCAACATCCGTGCAACTTTCTTTTAGAAGTAATCAGTAATAAGTAACTAATTACTATTACAACACTGATCAGAAAGATTTCAAGTTGTCAAGTTTATGACTGTGTAGCATGATGAAAAAAGAAAGCTGAAGGTGTCAGATATGTAAGAAGAACACCTTAAAAATATAATATTATAAATTAATGTAGTTATCGGTTTATTGTCGGTTCTACATTTTTTTTACCTTCAATGGCCTTCATTGGTCGATACATAATTACTTTTACGCCCGAACTCTAAAGTCTTTTTTTTATTCCTAATACTTACATTCAACAAACTTTCCAGTTTTATTCGTCTCTGTTGTGACTGATAAAAAAATTAAAAGCTGGGGCTTCAACGTTGCAACAAATTGAAACAAGAATTTTTACTCTTGCATAACAAAAATTTACAAATCTGTGAAAATGCTGATATTTAGCATCTCATTTGCATTTTCAGCCTAACGTTTCTGAAATGCAGCGTGTCACTGCAGGTGAGGTTTCATATTTGACCTTGTGACTCTTCACCCTGTTTGTTTCTGAGTAATTTGGCTGTCGGTCCATTTACACCCACACGGGCAGGGAAATAAACAAAGGTCGAAAAGTTAACTAGTGAGGTGTAAAAGCACTGATACTCTGAATGCAGAGAAATTACCAATTTCCATAACCTCTTAAGCCCCAAGCCTACCTGATCTCCTGCTTTTTGCCCCCGTATCAGGGGGCGTTGGGGCTTAAGAGCTTTTATGTTGAGCTTACCACCGCTGCAGTCTTCTCGCATTATTCTTTTACGACATGTCGTTTTTAACCAATACTACTGTATCTTGAATGGGTGTTACCAAACATCTTTGCCATCACATACTTTCTTACCTGCGTTACATCATTTGTCACACAGTCCTTCTGTTAATATGTCAAAGTGTCCCTCTCAGCATCTGGAGCACTCTCCCTCATGTCCACCAAGAATTTACCGGAAACGTTGGTGTTCAGTTCGTCTCGTCTGTCTCTTATGTCTGTTTGTGGTTTTGGAGGTCTTGTACGGCAGTGATAAAGCTTACACTGTGTCAGCAGACTGTCATCTTCAACAGATGGGGAAATGGATCAGTTTGCATTGATCCACAAAAGGTGGCAGCAGTTACAGACACTCTCTTGAGTGTTGCCCTCTGCCGTCATCCCGCTGCGGCCAGAGCTCTTTGCATTACACTTTTTAAAAGTTGGAAAAAGCTGTTAGCCCTGCACTGAATTATGCATTGTGCTGCAACCCAACTTACATTCAGCCCACTTTCCTTCATTATTCTAACGCCGTCCTTCCCTTTTCTTCCCTCCCCTTTCTCTCAGCAGCGTCTCAGTATGTGTCAGCACTGGGCTGCGGACCTCACTACGAATACGCTATTGAGGATTTCTGCCTGGGCAAGTTCAGACTGGACATGCAAGAGCTGGATCAGAGACACTGGTGTAACTGGGAGGACACAGTCGAGTGAGTGGGATAATCACAGTCTCATGCACACATGCACACAAAGAGAGAGAGAGAAGCAGCCAGGCACAAATGAAATCTGTTTTATATTCACACTAACACAAGCAGGACATGGTGACATTTTGGTGAGGCATTAAAAAGCAATATCATCCTTTTTTTGTTAGGTTTTATCCACTTAGAGCAATAAAAATGCTTAAATTGCCACTGTGACGTCTTCCAAAAAGCCTTGGTTTCATTCTGTTATCACCACACAAAACACATGAATTTTTTTTAATTAATAATCACCATTTTTTTTTATCGAAACAATAAGGCAGCGATACATTGTTACATAAAAAAATCTGTATATTTGTTCATCCCTCACTTGAGCTGTTGTATTTTTTCAGCTTTGGCTAGAGTCCAAAGGCTGATTATGTACTGAGTGAGAGACTACAGAGAAAGACAGTGAGTTGGAAAAAGGGGAGTAGAAGGGATTGAGAGAAACAGTCTGAACAGAAGCAGCACGCCTCTGGCATAAACACAGATCTTTTTGTGCGTGAGCAAATATTATCTTTGTGCTCGCTGCAAAAAACGGCAGCATCATCACAGCTTTTCAGATTTGCTTTTACAATTTGAGAACATAAATTACAATTAAGTAATCACATAAATGCCCCCCCCCCCCCCACACACACACACACACACACACCTCCCACCTGACTGTGTTTTAAGAACATGTTTGTATTTAAAACGGTCAGCTGTCTCCATCAGGTCTGACCTTACTTTGCACAAATAAACTCTATTTTCATCCCTTCATCTGTCTGTACCTGTGATAACACTGAGTAATTGCTGAGACCTGGCATCTTAGAAATAGAATTTACTTTAACAACGGAAAAACTTTTTAAACAATTAGATCTCAAATAATATTTGAGTACGTGTCTGATGCTGCATTTGCACTTGCACGACATGTAGTGAGAGGTCTGTGCCAGGACGCTGTAAGTAGTTTTTTATTAAAATAATAAACTAAACACATCCAGGAATATGTTCAGTACTGTGCAAACGTCTTGAAAAATCCCTCATTTTATTAGATTTCGCTTCCAAGGAGCCAGACTTTCTTCTGATTGATGGTCTTAGTAATAGTTCTCCAGGATTTCTGAAGGAGTTTTGGACATATAAAAAGTATAAAAGTGGTCACAGCAAATATTTACTGATCTTATATTCCACGTGTTTGCAAATGTTTCAATAAATCACTGCACCTATTGGCCACTTTTCTAGCAAAGTTTAGAGAAATGCGTGGTGACTTATATGCAGTGCTGTATGTTTATATATTCAGATAAATGTTAGTTTAACCCTTCTGCAGGGTCTTTTTAGTGATATCACTGCTTTCCAAGGTCCTAGCAATAAATTTGGTAAAATTTATCTGGATGTTGAAGTCATTAAACCGTAGGCTTTAAGTGCGTGTATTATCAAAGATCTCAGGGAGACTTAAAAACCAGATAAAAAGCATCTAATTATCTTCTGTTTTTCAAAAGGTTTGCTTTGTCGTGTCCTTCAAGGGTAAACGGAGGGTTTATTTGCCAGTAATGATTTATGTGTTATATCATGTCAGCATTTAATTTAAGTTAAAAAATAACCTTATTTCTTTAATCTTTAGACCTTGTTCCACATACTCGAGAACCATGATGTGTTTAGTAGACTATCTGAGCTCATTTAAACATCCTCATCTTGCTGCTCTACAAGAAATACACTTCAAAGGTTACTTCCACACGTGCAATTTATCAGTTCATCGACGCTTCTGTACAAATACTGGACAACTTTGTAAATCCCAAATAAAAAAAGGTTTTATCAAATGTATGTAGTAGTTAATTTCTCCATAATTTATATATATTTTTTGGTCTTAAACAAAACAGGAAGCAGGAAAAGCAAGAAAGGAAAAAGGAAAAAAAGGGATTGATGGACCGAAATGTCAAAAACGGTCCAGCTGAGTAAGAAAGGTCAAATATCAGGACAGTCGCTCCCCTTCGAGGAAGTGCTGCGTTCGGGCAAAGATTCCTCTAGAGAGTTCTAATTCAGTTCCAATGACATTTTGTCTGTGTGTAGATGTGTGTGTGTAGATGTGTGTGTGTGTGTGTGTGTGTGTGTGTAGGGGCAGTTGCATGGGGCTTCTTCCTACCGCTCAGTGTGCCTCAGCTGTTAAAAGTAGTAACGTTCCTCAGCTATCTTGTCTCACTTCTGTCCTCTGCTGTCACTTACAACTATCACATCAGCTGGGGTTTATACGCGGCTCCCACCACATCGAATACTTAACACTGTCCTTATGTTCACTGCAGCATACATTATTAAATGCCTCTGCGTATTTTCCTCATAATACTTCTATTAGATGTCTGAAGCTTTAGCACAGGAAAAAAAGGCTCAAAGGCTGCCTAACTGACTTTGCATGCCCATCTTTTTCTGCATTACGGCATAAATTAAATTAAATACAGTATTTCATCTTTATTTTATCTTTACAGCTGTCTCCTCTTTCATCTGCTGGGAAGGGGAACAGCTTCTTTCCTTTTTTATCCCTCATAACTACAGTCAAATGTTTTTCTATTTCCTTCATTCCCCTGCTTCCACAATCCCTTCTGCTCCATATTTTAATGTGTTTTCCGTTGCTCCCTATCATCCCTTTTCCCCTCTGCTGTATTATTTCCCTCTACAAAGTTGCTAATGCTATATTGCACGTCCTCTTTTGGTTAAGTAACATCTCAACTACATTTGGTATCCCCGAGTCCCTCATGCAGCTATTTTTGTGTCACAGCACTATTTGTTCCCCTGTCGAGAGAGTGTGCTGTAACGTCCCCCGTCTCGTCCAGAGTGACGCCCTGCGCAGATACCGCATCATTGCTCCATAACACACCATAAATTAGAGACATTTTGAGGCTGGTGGAGGAAACAGGTGCATTGCACGATCCATTGCACCGATATGAGTTTGACTCGCAGGTGACGGCACTAATCAACGAGCTGCTGTAAAGCTCATCAGCAGAAAATCCAGTCACATCTTTGCATTCCTGATCGGTCTGCGGTGTGTGAGATGCAGCCGTCACCGTGTGATCATTTTAAATTTTAAAGGGAGGTGTGCTTAAATAAGCGTATTTTCCACAGGAGCCGGTTTGATTCAGTGAGAGTGACGGTAACAACACTGCCACACAGCCAACCAGCAAGAAAATGCTTTTGCAGCCTTTGCAAGAAGGAAGGAGATAATTGAAATATCTGAGGCGCTCGCATGATGTGACCTTTACTTTTTTTTCCCCTCCAGCATCGTAGCGTTCAGATAAACCTTCTGCATGCATTTCACGAGATTTTCCCGTGTACTAGAGATAAAACTACAAGTTTTATCTTCATGCTGGCAAATCGTACAGTTTTTGAATTAATGCTGTTAATGTTTAGCATCATTAATATTCTTTTTCTTCCTACCATCCATCTGCTGTGTTTCTTGGGTTCGTCAGCTAATCGTGACACATTGATGCATTGCTGTGCTCAGTGTAGCTTAGCATAGCCCCCAGCGTGCACACACACTCCTCTCTTTCTTTCACTGTGCAGACGTTCGTTCTGCAACACTCTGATAATTGATTTCTTTTGCTAGAGTTGTCTAATCTCTCACAGCGTACGTCAGGGCCTGTGCTGCATTCATGTGCAGCAGTTTAAATGTAGCCTCATAATTTGGATCTGCTCACCGTGTTTAATCGAATCTATAGCTCAAGTTTCACGAGTGAAATTCACGAGGTCAAATGTGAGCGTCGAGCCAGTGCACAGTAATGACGTTTAAATGTTAAGTGCAGGACGTGTGGCTCAGTGAGTCCATTTAACATTCGCTGTCGAGCTTGTTTAGACACTTTCGGCATCGCTGCGCGAGGACAGAAAAAAGAACACAATCATCTCATCACTGCTGAAAGTTAAAAACACAAACAAAAAAACTGTAACGCCTCTTTGCCCCCAAAGAATTACAGCTTGCATAAAACAAAGAAGTGGAAAAGGAAAGTAGGCAACCTGGTTCCTCAGAGGCAGAGGAAGAGACACTGATGCTTATTTGTACATCCAGAACGACAACAGGAAGATGCAAAAACAACAATGCGTTTTGTGTCAGCGGCACCATCAGTTTATCAACAGTGGGATCTTTAATTGAAACTAATCAATTTATTGTGCTACGTGATGCCCTGCTGTGGTTTTGTGCATTTCGCTGTCATGGTGGTTGTGTGGCAAACTGAAAAGCAGAATGCTGATGAAATGAATCATTTGGCCTGCCAGCACTCAGGTATGAATGAGACACTTAGCAGATGGAAAACAAAATGACACGTCCACGATTGCAGATGGGAGGCTGATGGAAAGACAGACATCCAGCGGAGGACACAAATGATAACGTGTCACCACATGTTCAGTTTTTTCCATTTTCAAACACTTTGATGACACCACTTTAAAAATGTAGCCACTAAAAGATTCTCTAAATGCTATAAACAACTGCAAAAAAATGCAAATCATTCTGATTATTATATGGAATGATCTGATAAAGGAAACTACACATGTCATTGTTCTTTCTCTCATTAACCCTTGCACAAAAATCAAATTAAAGATATGACAGCGTTTCATAATTATTCAGCCTGTGGCCCTGCTGGAGCTGCTTGTTGTGTCTCCACAGAAAACACTTACAGCAGAGCAGAACCAGTCCCATCATATGAGCTGCGATCAAAAGGCTCAGCATCTGTAAAAACTGAGAACCGATTCAAATTTCGCCTCTTTGAGGTCATCTCTCGGTGTGCCACGGAACTGCTTCCAGCAGAGCTGCTATTTTTAGACCCCTCCATGGAAGTCTCATCCTGACCACCTACATGTCAGCATCTGTAATTTCACCACGGATCAAAACACTGATGTTGAGGATCGTCACTGACGATGAGAGCTGGCTTTCATCCAGAGACCAAACAGCTGTTTTTGACAGCATTCATGACAGTATGCACAGTGGATTCGTCCCCTCAGGGTCGCACAGTTGTGCTGTATCAGCCACCTGGATTGTAGCTCATGCTGTCGCACGAGGGCAGCTTATGTTGGTCACAACTTTATCTTTCAATTGCCAGACTTTGCTTCCTGCAACTTTTTCTTCCTCCCTAAAATTAAACTCCAGTTTAAGGTCACGATGATCCAACATGCAAGTGGTGAGTATTTCACTTCCTGGCGGGAGAACTAAAACAGCTGTTCACAGATGCTCTACGAGAAAGCAGCTCACACTACTTGTAAGTGTTTGCTCTGATAACTCTTTAAAGCCAGATGTGCTCAAATGATCCCACACTGCTGCCCAGTCTGAGCCACGAAGGTTTATTCTGTTATTTTTCATATTTCACTTCCATCTCATTCAGCTGTGAAAGCTCTCGCTAAAGTTCTCGTAGCTGTTAGAGCCCCGGAGCCTCTGTGAGGTCAGAGTACCAAAGACCCCTTAATAATACACATGACATCGGTCACTGCCTACACAGAGGAGATGTGCAGCTACGAGGTCTTCACCTGTAAAGGCTGGACTGTAAGCTACAGATTATACTCTGTGTATTTCACACCAAAGAGCCATTTAGTGGAGTTTGGTCTGTCACGTCCTAAACAATTTAATCAGAATGACGTGTTACTACGATGATAATAGGATTGTTATAAATTACTCAAGTGAAAACAGAAGAGCTGTTTAATGTCACAAGGCAGACGACTCTTTATTAAACATCTATAACTTGGCATTGATCTTCTCAGCAGGCATGACAGAAGTGTTTTAATCCAAAGACCAGAGTGATTTTACAACACAGTTTAAGCAATTTACGTTTATTTGTCCTTTTGGAAATTTTACAACAATATAAGAAATGTAACAACTAAATGTAGACACTAACGACAAGATTGTGTTGTTAGAAGCTGTATATGTCTATCCACATCACACTTTCTCAGTATAAACACTGTAATCATTTTTTCATAAATGACATCTGAGTGCCTCTGGCCAACACCAGTAGGCGGTAGGGTAAAGTGTCTTGCCCAAGGACACAACGACCAGGACAGGGAGCCCGGGGATCGAACCGGCGACCTTCCGGTCCAACAGTCCAAAGACATGCAGCTTGTGGGGATAGGTTAATTGGATAATCCAGATTGTCACTAGGTGTGAATGTGCGAATGAATGTGAGTGCGAATGGTTGTCTGTCCCTGTGTGTTGGCCCTGCGACAGACTGGCGACATGTCCAGGGTGTACCCCGCCTCTCGCCCTATGACAGCTGGGATAGCGCCCCCCGCGACCCTGAAAAGGATAAGCGGAAGCGAATGGATGGATGGATGAATGGATGGATGGATGGATGGACATCTGAGTGCCATAACAGGTTTTCTAGAATGCTGGTTGCTGAATGCAAGCATCCTTCTTAGCATTAGCTGTTCATTTTTCTCAGTCCAAAACCAAATGAAGGAACCGTTTAAAGGCCTTTTGGCGGTAAATTAAAAAATATGAGTGTGTTTAAGTGTCTAAGTGCGAGCACAGTAAATGGGTTTGAGTGACAGCTGAGCAGGGAGGGTTAATTAATCACAACCTGAGGCAGACATCATGTGTTTGTTTACGAGCTTGCTGAGATGTAAGACAAAGTATGCGCCTGTGCTGTTACACGAGGAGGACAGATTAGCATATTTCTTTTCTGTGTAGAAAACACAGAACATGTTGTTTATGATCAACCTGCAGTATTAAGGCAGAGGAAATTCATGCAATTATGTTCCTAATCTGTCGTCTGCAGTCTGTTTTTATCTCTTAATCTAAATCAACATATGAAGGGCCGTCTTTGATCTCACCCTTGTTTTTTTAAACTGCGCATCTATGAATCCATCTGCAAGTACCATGAGCGCTTTCATTTCCTTCAGCTAGGAATCAAGGAATCACAGTGTAGCCTCCAGGCCTTGTCAAGTAAAGCATGATGAAGGTTTGGTTTTAGGGAGGCTGGTAAACTCTTGAACGTCACTGCTTACACAGACCACAATTCATTATCCGCGTGTCTCACTTTCACAGTTAAACTGTATTTTCAGCCAAAACAGACACTTATCATTGCGTTAAGACTAGCCTGAAGGCTTAAATGTAACTTAGCACTTTAAGCCAAACTGCTGTGTAAGTTTTTAAAGAAGAAAAATGTATCCTCCTGTCTACACCAGAAGTCACTGTTTTACCCACTCATCTGGTTTTGCTTTGAGCAGCAGACATTACTGAGCTAGTTCCATACTATATGGTGCTATGTTTAGTTGGGACTGGGCGACATAAGCAAACCAAATATGTTAAACAGTGATTCAGTTTATGATTGACTACAACTATTTAAATAGAATAAAGTGCTGAAGAAGCTATGCAACTATTACTACTAAAACGGTTGTGGGTTCAAGCCCCATACTGGCCATAAAGTAATTCGTGGCAGTTGTGAATTTTTCCAGTGATAATGTGATGAAATTAAAATCAGTAATAGTTGCTCAAAAACACAATCTGTACTAGAGTCACCTGCTCATTAGAAGGTCAGTGGTTTGATTGTTTCATCTGCATGTTTTCGCGCGGATTTTAGACAAAGTGCTTCACAGTAAAGGTAAATAAATGTTGTATATATGAAATTTGTAGCAGAAAGCTCTTTGTACACTCAGCAAGCGTAGAGAAATGCCATAAAAGCATCAATCCAAATAATAAGTGTGACCCCAGTTGGTTTTTGTTTCAGCTTTTATTTGACTTCTAGTTACTCTTTATGCAGCTTGTCCTTTATGTTTAGTTTGCCCAGCATTCCTTTGGATCAGTGTAGTTTGTTCCTGCAGCTTAGTTCCTGTTTTATTTTGAAAGTTTCTGTCTCTGGTGTTTTGCATTGTTTTAATTCCTTCCCTGTGTTTGACACTATTGTTTGCATCCTTGCTTTTGCTGAGTATTTTTCATCACCTCACCTCATCGGGAAGTGGAGACAGGTGGGGAAAAAACAATGTGTATAAATATTTATACATGTATTTTTCCCATGTGTATAAATAGTCCTTCCCTCTATCTTTGTCACAGTGTATGTTAATTTTCCAAGATTTTTTTCATCCATGTACACCTGTCACTAGGGATGGGTATCGTTTAGGTTTTATCCGATACCGGTGCCAAACCGGTACTTTTGAAACAGTGCGGGTGCTTAAACGGTGCTCAAACCGGTGCTTAAAGAATGGAGAACACAAACTTTGTCCAAAAACCTCTCATGTTTAGCTGTTTTCCACTTTTTCTTTGGTCATTTCAGCCTTTTTGGCCAGGGTGAAGGGAGTATCTGCCATCAAACAAGAAGACAGCCGCATGTAGCTATGATGATGTTTGCTAGTTCACCTTACATGCATTAATGTAATAACGTGGTTAGCCTACTCAACGTAAATTACACACGAACAACATTAAGCTACTCACGCAGAGAAGAACGGCTGCTGCTGCCATCATCATCCATCATCATTTCTGCTACACTGGCAGGGCTAGGGGCCAGGACTCTCCTCTTCGGGTTTTTGGGGGATGTTGCTAACTCCGGGTCCGATAACAGGCAACCCACCCGCAGTAGATGTGCTCGGTGTGAGGTCTCACAGCAAGCTATCAAATACGGTGCATTTCTCGGCTTTTTAAAAAACGCTATGCGTCGCCAGGTGTTTCATCAGATTTGAGGTGTTACCTCCGTTGACAGTGTCAGCTTAAAGCACTTGTTGCAGGCTGCTGAGTTTGCATATTTTGCTGTGAAGTACAGCCAGACTTTTGACCGCTTCACCTTGGGCATTTTTAATCTGTAGCTCTGCTCTAAAAGAACGTACGTACCTGGACCCGCCTACTATCCTCGGAAACGTAAAATGATTGGCTAGAATCGAAAGTGTATCACAGCTCAGGAAAATAAAGCACCGAAATGTGCGCTGCTTTTCGGTCTGGTTACTACCGTTTATGTCAGAACCGGTGCCATCATGGCACCGGATACCGGTACCCATCCCTACCTGTCACTTTGGATTTTTTTTGCTTTGCAGTTTGTACTTTCATTTAGAGTTTTATTTAGCAGTCTGCGTCCCAGATCCTGCATTTAGGATTTTGTGTATGTTTTGTGATAAAATGAGTAATAAACTGAATTCTAATCATGTTTAAAAAGAAAAAAACATACATTTAATGAAAAAGCAAAACCTCGAAGGTAGTATCTAAACATGAATTTACACTAGCTTGAAAGTTTTAATATATGCTTCCACTTTAAAACCCTTTAAACCTTTACAAGAAGAAATCACACACTCATCCTCACATTCACACTGGAAAGTCACCACAGTTTCCTGCTAATGCTAGCAATTTTTCAATCGATGTAACTGCCAAGCCTGAGCCAGTTTGCTGACTCAGACTCCTTCCTATGTTCCTTGTGTAGCAGCTTTCAGTGAGGACTAGGTTACATCATGGAAAAGTTCAATTAAATGCTTCGCAGTTCTAACCACGTCTTTCCTCTCTAATTGAAAGCCTAATATCCCTTTATTTGCTGTAAACATGTAAAGACATTTAAAGTGGTTCTTTCAGGCACTGCTGACATAAAACATGCCAGTGTTTGTGAATTAAGTCCCACTAACGTGTAATCAGTGACCAGATATAAGAAGCAGAGTCCGAAACATCCTGAGAAGTTTAGTTTTGTTGAGTGCATCTTTTCCTCTGAAAATACCAACAACTCGAGATAATTGCGTGCCTATAAATATTTATGGGGTCTATTAGATACGCTTTTGCTTTAGTCAGTCCATCTGCCAGCCTCAGTAGCACAAGACACTGAGGCTGTGTCTGCTCATCTATCTACGCCGTCTGTTGGGTTAGTCAGCTAATTGTAGCACATTATTACATTACTGCGCTTATTATGGAAGTAGCTTATTCTAGCTCCCGACACATGCACAGACACACTTCTCCAGCTTTAGTCCATAAACACTCTGAAATCCTCTTAAGCTTTGCTCTGTTTTAGTCTTGATTTGCTGTGAAAAGGAAATAATTAGAAATCCTCAAAGGTGAACTGATTTAAAGAATCCCAAAAGGCCAATTCTGGTGATACATTAGAAATCATTATAGCCTGGATTCATGCTTTCATTACAGGTATTCATTTTTACTTTTACAGCATGATATATCACATGATTCGGTTTTTAAATGCTGTGTAAAATGATACTAGTGATGGAAAATGGGATTTCTTTTTGTTTCTGTTTGTTCATTAAAGAAAACCGCACCAGAAACAATGAGAAACTGTGTTCTAGATCCTTCAGAGGATGATAGCAGCTTTGCACACTTGGCATTGGCCTGTCAGACAGTCTAACAGGACACATATGCTGATGAAGGGCTCTCCCCCACGTTGGGAACCATGCGTGCAGATATCGTATGTTGATGTTCTCTGCACAAACAGCTCTCAAAACAAAAACCATGAGAGCAAAGTGCATTGTGCCGGCAGTTTTTCTCTTTCTTGGCTCATGCAGTTCTCCTATTCCTATCAGTCTCCATCACCGCTGGTTCTTAGCAGCAGTATTTCATAAAATCTCTGATCTTCCCTTAACGACTGGTTTCTGGGGCTTTGATCAACTTCTCCACTACCACATTTGTGTTATTGTGAAGGTTTTTCTGGACTTTGTTTGCTACGCACTAGAAATAACGGCTTGTCGTTACTTTGGTTTTCTTCACTCAATTAAAATTTTCTTGCCAATATTTGGATTGCTGGAGCTAATTTCTCTGTACCGACACAGCTAATGATCCCAAATGAAAGAAACTTCATTTTAAGCCATTCCAGATGGAGATGTTAATATATAATTGTAAACAGAAATATGTTATAAGAATCAAACATGGCCTTTGGGTGTAGTTGCTGGGTTGAAACACCTTTTTAAAAATTACTAAATAATTTGATGTCAAAGGAGCTTGCAAAGAAAAGCATCTGGACTTCTTTAAGTTACTTGAAGACGTTTCACCTCTCATCCGAGAAGCTTCTTCAGTTCTAAGGTCAAATCCCACTAGGTTTAAATCTGGGACTCTCCACCATTTGACCTTAGAACTGAAGAAGCTTCTCGGATGAGAGGTGAAACGTCTTCAAGCAACTTAAAGAAGTCCAGACGCTTTTCTTTGCAAGCTCCTTAGATTACAATGACCTGGATGACTGAGAACCTTCACAGACATAAATAATTTGATGTGTGTCATTTCAGCTACAGTTACCTGTTTGTCAGGTGAAAAAGCCATTATTTGAACTCAGCATCCAGCTGGACACAAGTAAAGTGTTAGAATATAAAGAATGATATGATGTTTTCTGCCTTTGTCCTTAAATACATTTTCAGACTGCACACGTTTGAAAATAACATCATCTGTGATTCTGCGAGACTTTTCCACCTGTGTTTTTGTTAGAGGATATTTTGGTCAGTCAGTCATGCATGTCCGTAAGCCGTCTGTAATAATTTAAAAACCCTTTTGTGGGTGAGCTGAGCTCATATTGGTTTATGCACAAACCCGGGCCAGATAAATCTAGTGAGCTCAGTAGTGTGGAAAGCTTACTGAAGTTCGCTCTCTGTGGACCTGTGTGATTAAACAGCTGATTACTTGGTGATTAGAAATGGATTGCTTATGTTTTCATAACTCTAATGACTGGATAACGTCCAGCAGTGGCTGCGTTGCTGCATGGCTGCAGCTGTTATGCAATAAATCTTTAATAGCATTAGGACGATGATTCGAATACTTGCCTCAGTAAGGGTGGTTTTTCATTCGCATTAGCTTGATATGTGATAGCTGGACACAAACAGACAGAACAGGAAGCAGCCTGTCAGTAGCATCATTTATGCAGACTGTAATTTAGGAAGAAAACTCCAGTTGCATTTTGTTAAGCTCGGATTTATTTTCCATAAAGAAAAAAAAGTCTGGAGATCAAACCACATCATATCCGCACTGTAAAAAAGAAGAAAGAAATCCTGCTGTGAGAAGAAGAAATCTTTGCAATGCGGGAAAACAAAAACACGTAGAATTTCATTTTCTCTCCCATTGTTGCTCTAAGTCAGCATCTTTATAATCTTTTTCTTCGCTTAGTTCGAAATGTAATTTCAGGAGTTCTTAGGACTGCACTGTTTGCAGATGCCAATATAGTGTAAGCTATTAATGTGTATATATAGAAGCCCTTAGAGGAGCCCACAACAAAAGGTGTTTTCTGCTTTAATTGAGCCTTCTTCTTGTTCTGTGCCTTCACATCAATACTGCAAACATTCACTTTGACGATTCACTGGTCCCACCGGGTTTCTGCTGAAGCTGGAAAGGAATTAAGGATGAGAATATTTTCCTCCCGCTGTTGTGCACCGTTGCTTCTCATTCTCTCTGTTCTGTTGTTATAGCACTGTTCAGTGATACACTATCTTTTCAGATAAGCAAACACAAACACACCATGCCTGTTTATACAGTGAATCGATTAATTTGCCACGTTTTTCATCTGCGTTCTAACGGTATCATAAATAACACGTCTGCGTTTACAAGTTTGTGCCTCATTATAAGGAGAAAAGCTTTGATGTACTCACTGTGGTCACCTGCTGTTACCTTTGTTGCTCCTGCGACAAAAGCAGGTAAAAAAGAAATCAGATTGCAGTTATATGACAGGAAGTCTTCACCTCTATGTGTGTCATTACTGCAAATACGTTACAGCGTGCTCTCAAGCATAGTATTGCATTTTTTCACTGTGAGCTATGGACTGTAAGAGTCAGCTTGTTATGCTCCATAGTTTTCACATTTCATAGTGGCGCCGGCCACATGTGGGTTTAGGCAAATGTGAGTGACAGAAGTGGAAAAGTGAAATTGTAGATCCACAGCAAGGAAGCTGGAGGAAGCACTGGGCCCTAATGCAATACACCGATCTTTCCCTGAAGATAAACCATCACTACACACCTTTATGTGGACATCTAGAAGTTTATGACAATAAAATGGATGGATTGCTGGTCACAGGAGGCTGGACCCACCTGGAGTAGACACCAGTCTATTGCAGACTATTATTCAAAGGAACAAAGTAACATATTTTCAAGTTCTTTCCATACTCACTAGTAAATATGTGTAATTACAAATTGATTTAATGATAGCATGTACTTGAGATTTGTAATCCCAGCATCATCTTACAAAAAGTGCCTCCATAAGACGGAAATCTGATAGTCACCTTGAGCTTATTTAGTTTATATAAGTAGTTCTTTCAGAGTTTTGAGATATGATCTGATTTCAGTAAGAATCCTTCTTTACGGAGACTCACATCAAACCAAACGACCGTCTCCTCACAGATCTTTTGCTGATTGACTTTTGTTTTCCTTTTTTTTGTGTGTGTTTTATAAATTCTGCACCTGTGGTGAAGTTACTTTCTATCTTGCTGTGAACAACGCCTGATGTATTGATCTTCTAACAGTGTGCTCAGTTTTGACCTGCCTGAACGTGCTTTGATTACAGCAAATCTCGTTTGAGCAAAGGCGTGTTAGCGCCATGCACTGCCCTCCTAGAAACCTTCAATCTAGTCTTGATTCAGTGTCGAGAAATCTTCTCTCAGCTTGGAATACCAATTTGACTTCTGACACTTTGTGTTCACTCCGACACTTCCTCCCATCACAAGACTACTTATTAGGCAACGTTGCCGGAAACTAAACCCAACGGCAAATGTATAACATGTGAACAATGGCTGCAGGTTTATTTAGCTGAAAAAAAGCCTCTGAGTGGATTAAATCCATATGAGTGAGCACACATATGGAACTTTACAAAGACAGAATCTGGAAGTGGTGCAGAGTATTAATTATATATATATATATATATACATATAATTTATCTTGTTTCTCAACTTGTGTCTCTCCATCCCAACCTGTTTCATATCGATATATTCAGGATTTTCAGCAGCACTCGGCAGATGGGGGAACCCCGAAGGACGACACAGCAGTGTAGAGTAAGAAAATGACTCACTCACGTCATCATTTTTGTTGTGAGCTTTAGTAGATTTGTTACTGCGATCAGCTGACGTTTACTTTGTGGATTTAACCAAATACTTTCTGGAATATTCTGCATGTAGGCAGATGTTATGTGGCCCGTTTTGGCTTCTGTCCAAAGTCGTAGCAAATGAAAAGGTGGAATTTAGCACACGTTAGAAAAGAACATCATCTGCTTAAATTGACCCTGACCTACGGTGCAAAACCTAAATAATTGCACAGTACATTTATCAGCAATACAAATTAAACTCATATTTGCAAATTAATATTATTTTAAAAACTTGTCAGAAGGTTCACTAAACACATCATTTTTGTTGTGCGCTTTAGTAGATTTATCTCTTTGTGTACAGGCTGCAATCAGCTGACGTTTACTTTGTAGATTTAAAATATAATTATAGATCATATTTCAGCCTTTAAAGGGTTAAATGTCCAGTCTGTGAACTGTTACACAAAAATCCTTTAAAAATGCAGTAACTGAAGCTTTGATTAGCTTTTTATATTTTTGGGGTTCAAACTGCACAAAACTGTGTTTGATGATGTCTGGTGAGCTGTGTGCAACGCGGGACTTACAGTAACTGCCACTGAAAAAGCAAACAATCCCAAACATCCACTTTAATCCCAGGTTATACTGCATGTGTGTGTTTTAGCTTAACTTCACTATAATGCAGTGTTGAACTGGACCTGAGGCGTAAGCTGTGTATGAACACATGCACCATCGGCAGGTTTCATGCTTGTTTGCAATAATTCTTTGGGTTTTTGTGTCTTGACTTCACAGAGTGCAATGAGCACTTCGTAGCATCTGACTTTGTTTATGTGTCCAAATCCAGCAGTGATGTCTGAACCTCTGCACACACACATGTGTGTATTTATATCCTTGAAGGGACATCTCATTGACATATTGCTTTCCATAGCCGCTTACCCAAACCATCAAAGATTCATTCCTAACCCTGACCCTTACCCTAACCATAACGTAACTGTAACCCTGACACTAAAAACACATTTGGAGTCACATAAATGCCTTTACACTCGTGAGGACGGGGATTTTGTCCTCATAACAGCTGTTGGTCCCCACAAGTGTAGTAAACGTCCAACGTTTGGTCCCCACAAACGTTTATAAACATACTACACACACGCGCACGCGTGCAAATGTTAACTCACAGACTTTCACGCAAACAGAGCTGACAGAGTAAATTTATACTTGAGCAGAAAACATACACAAGTACAAACACAAATGCAGCGATTCTATCTACACACAAACGCACACAGACACACACGTCAAAAATAAACATCCTCACTCACTCAAAGCTCCATCTGTTCACCCCATGATATGATGTTTGATTTGAAATGTATGCGACGGGTGAGAGAAAAGAAAAGTGAAAAACATATATGATCTGAGGGAGAAACCATGTGACGGCATGTGCGTATTTCAGGTGCCAAAAGCAACAGAAAACACTGCACTACCAGAACAAAGCACACCTTTTAAACGTTGCTAAATATTTAGCACTTTTCCTCTTGAGAGGGAAAGAAATTACACACAGAGGAGGAAAAAAGACGCTGGAGGTCCACAAAATAACAAAGTAGGAAGAAAAAGTAGGACATTTTGTCAGATGTCCTTGTAGAGTGTTTGACTTGTTTTCTTTGGATTTCTTTGGTTTGGATGGATTTCTTCCGTTTTTCGCTGAGATAATATCTCCAACAATTCATAGCAGGGATATTTTCAACAATGAGCGTGAGTGATGAGGAGGTTTTTCTGGTTGACAGCTGAGTCCTTTCATGAGATTATACAGTTTGACATCCTCATAGATTTGTATCTGCGTGTAAAACCTTTAATTTCCCCGTCCTCAGCTTCAGCTGTAGCTCTTTGATGCTTGTCATCCCAGTTTTTCTTCAAGGGATCTCTTATATCTTATCCGATGTGACCGTGGCGCTGTTGATCAAGACTGTTACAGCAGCGTGCTCTTTTTGTTTGATCTCCTCACAACACAACGGCATCTCTGCCGGTCGACTAACTCGTCTCCACAAAATGGAAGTGAAACAGATGATAAACACTCCCTGAATATAAATAATTAAAAACGTAGTGACAGCCTGACTCTGATGATCAGAGATAAACTCATTCTTGACTTTATTAACATCTTTGCCCACAAGCGACATCTGAATACTTTCATAATTAAGAGAGATTAGCAAGGGATGTATAAGGGCAGGAGTCAGAACGGTGTCTTATTTGAATCACCAGCCACTTTATTAGGTTCACTGTTTTCCCTTTAGAACTGCATTAATTCTTTGTGGCACATGGTTCAGAGATTTTGCAGATTCGTCAGCTGCACGCCCACAATGCAAATCTCTTTATCCACCGCATCCCAAAGGGCCTCGAATGGATTGGGATCTGGTGACTGTGGAGCCCATTTGAGTGCAGTGAACTCAACGTTCAAGTAGTTTGTGTTGATTTTAGCTTTGTGACTTGGTGCGTCGTCCTGCTGGAAGCAGCCATCAGGAGGTGGAGTCTGAATGATGCTCAGTTGGTACTAAGAGGCCCAAAGAGTGCCAAGAAAAGATTGCCCACACTATTACACCAACACCAACAGCCTGAACATCTGCTGGATGGATCCATTCATGCTGTTTACACCAAATTATGATCCTACCATCAGAATCAGACCAAGAAACATGTTTCCAAACCTGTGATGTCCGATTTAGGTGAGCAGGTCCAAACTGCAGCCTCAGTTTCCAGATCCTCGCTGACAGGAGTGGCAACTGGTCTGCTGCTCATTAAATCACCTTCTTTCCTATTCTGATCTTCACCATGCCTACACACATAAATGCACTGAGTTGCTGCCGTCTGATTGGCTTTTTAGATATGCTGCATAGCAACAAAGTGTCCATTGATCATGTTTGGATAATTTAGTGCTAAAAAAATGTATGATTTCTTAGTGCAGTGGTTTTGACAAGTGACTGATCCTCAGTTCATTCCCAGGAGACAAAATCCCTCTGGAGTTGCATCAGGAGGAGCATCAAGCATTAAGACAAATGTCCCAAATCCTGCAGTGGTGAGAAAGCTGCATTCAGCTTTCTTTAGAGTTTATAAAATTGTTCGTGAGGAGTCGACTTTCACATGAGAGATGTGTCATCGTTTTAATACAGCTGCAGCGGTGTGGGCTGATACTTCCTGTTATAGTTTAAGGGCTGAACACTGCACAGGGTTTCATAATATTTTCTTCAGCAGTTATTAGGCTATATCTTTTGTCGTGAAGATTGCAATTTAAGCAGGAAGAATATGGCATTCCCATTACAAAGTAATACCAGGGAAGTGTTTTTCTACAGATTTGATTGGCCGACCCATTCATCATGTGGCTCGGTGATGAGAAGCAAGTTGATTTGCAGCCAAGGTTTAGCCAGATTCAGTTATTTTTTCTCCCCGCCGTGCCGACACACCTACTGCCGGCCGGACTCGCTTCAGACATGAAAAACGGAGCTGCATTTGTTTCATGCGTGGTTACAGTCGACCTGAACTAACAGCAGTGGGACTCCAGGGACGCTCGCCACTCTGATTGTAATTTCATAGAGTGGTTTAATGCCACTAAATATAAACTACTCCTAAATATAATATAACTCGGAGGTCATGGGGAGTGCAACATTATACAGGAAACCAAGGGTATATTTTTTACTTTAACTGGATTTCCCAAGTGACATTTTCAGTTTGAGATAAAAAAAAAAGAAATTCAGCAGAGGATAAAATAGCGTGTCTGCAGGAAGCATCACCCCTCCCCTTACCTCACGCTGTGAGACTGAGGGGAGGTTTTCCCTGGATTGTGTGTCATTATTTTGTCACTATTTCGTTTTTAATAATCCATCTAGATCTGCACCACCAACAAGTCTCCTCAGCTAATAATTAATTTTCCACTGACAGCACGACTTCCATGGTCGAGATAACAATGTTTGTTGTTCCAGTTACTGTGAATAACTCAACATGACAGCAGAGTCTCTCACAAAATACAAGCGTGCAGTGCGCCATTATTTT